>NW_024396996.1:0-298258 GCF_905163445.1 Pararge aegeria | reverse complement strand
TACTAACCTAACCTAACCTAACTAACCTAACCTAACCTAACCTAACCTAACCTAACCTAACCTAACCTAACCTAACCTAACCTAACCTAACCTAACCTAACCTAACCTAACCTAACCTAACTAACCTAACCTAACCTAACCTAACCTAACCTAACCTAACCTAACCTAACCTAACCTAACCTAACCTAACCTAACCTAACCTAACCTAACCTAACCTAACCTAACCTAACCTAACCTAACCTAACCTAACCTAACCTAACCTAACCTAACCTAACCTAACCTAACCTAACCTAACCTAACCTAACCTAACCTAACCTAACCTAACCTAACCTAACCTAACCTAACCTAACCTAACCTAACCTAACCTAACCTAACCTAACCTAACCTAACCTAACCTAACCTAACCTAACCTAACCTAACCTAACCTAACCTAACCTAACCTAACCTAACCTAACCTAACCTAACCTAACCTAACCTAACCTAACCTAACCTAACCTAACCTAACCTAACCTAACCTAACCTAACCTAACCTAACCTAACCTAACCTAACCTAACCTAACCTAACCTAACCTAACCTAACCTAACCTAACCTAACCTAACCTAACCTAACCTAACCTAACCTAACCTAACCTAACCTAACCTAACCTAACCTAACCTAACCTAACCTAACCTAACCTAACCTAACCTAACCTAACCTAACCTAACCTAACCTAACCTAACCTAACCTAACCTAACCTAACCTAACCTAACCTAACCTAACCTAACCTAACCTAACCTAACCTAACCTAACCTAACCTAACCTAACCTAACCTAACCTAACCTAACCTAACCTAACCTAACCTAACCTAACCTAACCTAACCTAACCTAACCTAACCTAACCTAACCTAACCTAACCTAACCTAACCTAACCTAACCTAACCTAACCTAACCTAACCTAACCTAACCTAACCTAACCTAACCTAACCTAACCTAACCTAACCTAACCTAACCTAACCTAACCTAACCTAACCTAACCTAACCTAACCTAACCTAACCTAACCTAACCTAACCTAACCTAACCTAACCTAACCTAACCTAACCTAACCTAACCTAACCTAACCTAACCTAACCTAACCTAACCTAACCTAACCTAACCTAACCTAACCTAACCTAACCTAACCTAACCTAACCTAACCTAACCTAACCTAACCTAACCTAACCTAACCTAACCTAACCTAACCTAACCTAACCTAACCTAACCTAACCTAACCTAACCTAACCTAACCTAACCTAACCTAACCTAACCTAACCTAACCTAACCTAACCTAACCTAACCTAACCTAACCTAACCTAACCTAACCTAACCTAACCTAACCTAACCTAACCTAACCTAACCTAACCTAACCTAACCTAACCTAACCTAACCTAACCTAACCTAACCTAACCTAACCTAACCTAACCTAACCTAACCTAACCTAACCTAACCTAACCTAACCTAACCTAACCTAACCTAACCTAACCTAACCTAACCTAACCTAACCTAACCTAACCTAACCTAACCTAACCTAACCTAACCTAACCTAACCTAACCTAACCTAACCTAACCTAACCTAACCTAACCTAACCTAACCTAACCTAACCTAACCTAACCTAACCTAACCTAACCTAACCTAACCTAACCTAACCTAACCTAACCTAACCTAACCTAACCTAACCTAACCTAACCTAACCTAACCTAACCTAACCTAACCTAACCTAACCTAACCTAACCTAACCTAACCTAACCTAACCTAACCTAACCTAACCTAACCTAACCTAACCTAACCTAATCTAACCTAACCTAACCTAACCTAACCTAACCTAACCTAACCTAACCTAACCTAACCTAACCTAACCTAACCTAACCTAACCTAACCTAACCTAACCTAACCTAACCTAACCTAACCTAACCTAACCTAACCTAACCTAACCTAACCTAACCTAACCTAACCTAACCTAACCTAACCTAACCTAACCTAACCTAACCTAACCTAACCTAACCTAACCTAACCTAACCTAACCTAACCTAACCTAACCTAACCTAACCTAACCTAACCTAACCTAACCTAACCTAACCTAACCTAACCTAACCTAACCTAACCTAACCTAACCTAACCTAACCTAACCTAACCTAACCTAACCTAACCTAACCTAACCTAACCTAACCTAACCTAACCTAACCTAACCTAACCTAACCTAACCTAACCTAACCTAACCTAACCTAACCTAACCTAACCTAACCTAACCTAACCTAACCTAACCTAACCTAACCTAACCTAACCTAACCTAACCTAACCTAACCTAACCTAACCTAACCTAACCTAACCTAACCTAACCTAACCTAACCTAACCTAACCTAACCTAACCTAACCTAACCTAACCTAACCTAACCTAACCTAACCTAACCTAACCTAACCTAACCTAACCTAACCTAACCTAACCTAACCTAACCTAACCTAACCTAACCTAACCTAACCTAACCTAACCTAACCTAACCTAACCTAACCTAACCTAACCTAACCTAACCTAACCTAACCTAACCTAACCTAACCTAACCTAACCTAACCTAACCTAACCTAACCTAACCTAACCTAACCTAACCTAACCTAACCTAACCTAACCTAACCTAACCTAACCTAACCTAACCTAACCTAACCTAACCTAACCTAACCTAACCTAACCTAACCTAACCTAACCTAACCTAACCTAACCTAACCTAACCTAACCTAACCTAACCTAACCTAACCTAACCTAACCTAACCTAACCTAACCTAACCTAACCTAACCTAACCTAACCTAACCTAACCTAACCTAACCTAACCTAACCTAACCTAACCTAACCTAACCTAACCTAACCTAACCTAACCTAACCTAACCTAACCTAACCTAACCTAACCTAACCTAACCTAACCTAACCTAACCTAACCTAACCTAACCTAACCTAACCTAACCTAACCTAACCTAACCTAACCTAACCTAACCTAACCTAACCTAACCTAACCTAACCTAACCTAACCTAACCTAACCTAACCTAACCTAACCTAACCTAACCTAACCTAACCTAACCTAACCTAACCTAACCTAACCTAACCTAACCTAACCTAACCTAACCTAACCTAACCTAACCTAACCTAACCTAACCTAACCTAACCTAACCTAACCTAACCTAACCTAACCTAACCTAACCTAACCTAACCTAACCTAACCTAACCTAACCTAACCTAACCTAACCTAACCTAACCTAACCTAACCTAACCTAACCTAACCTAACCTAACCTAACCTAACCTAACCTAACCTAACCTAACCTAACCTAACCTAACCTAACCTAACCTAACCTAACCTAACCTAACCTAACCTAACCTAACCTAACCTAACCTAACCTAACCTAACCTAACCTAACCTAACCTAACCTAACCTAACCTAACCTAACCTAACCTAACCTAACCTAACCTAACCTAACCTAACCTAACCTAACCTAACCTAACCTAACCTAACCTAACCTAACCTAACCTAACCTAACCTAACCTAACCTAACCTAACCTAACCTAACCTAACCTAACCTAACCTAACCTAACCTAACCTAACCTAACCTAACCTAACCTAACCTAACCTAACCTAACCTAACCTAACCTAACCTAACCTAACCTAACCTAACCTAACCTAACCTAACCTAACCTAACCTAACCTAACCTAACCTAACCTAACCTAACCTAACCTAACCTAACCTAACCTAACCTAACCTAACCTAACCTAACCTAACCTAACCTAACCTAACCTAACCTAACCTAACCTAACCTAACCTAACCTAACCTAACCTAACCTAACCTAACCTAACCTAACCTAACCTAACCTAACCTAACCTAACCTAACCTAACCTAACCTAACCTAACCTAACCTAACCTAACCTAACCTAACCTAACCTAACCTAACCTAACCTAACCTAACCTAACCTAACCTAACCTAACCTAACCTAACCTAACCTAACCTAACCTAACCTAACCTAACCTAACCTAACCTAACCTAACCTAACCTAACCTAACCTAACCTAACCTAACCTAACCTAACCTAACCTAACCTAACCTAACCTAACCTAACCTAACCTAACCTAACCTAACCTAACCTAACCTAACCTAACCTAACCTAACCTAACCTAACCTAACCTAACCTAACCTAACCTAACCTAACCTAACCTAACCTAACCTAACCTAACCTAACCTAACCTAACCTAACCTAACCTAACCTAACCTAACCTAACCTAACCTAACCTAACCTAACCTAACCTAACCTAACCTAACCTAACCTAACCTAACCTAACCTAACCTAACCTAACCTAACCTAACCTAACCTAACCTAACCTAACCTAACCTAACCTAACCTAACCTAACCTAACCTAACCTAACCTAACCTAACCTAACCTAACCTAACCTAACCTAACCTAACCTAACCTAACCTAACCTAACCTAACCTAACCTAACCTAACCTAACCTAACCTAACCTAACCTAACCTAACCTAACCTAACCTAACCTAACCTAACCTAACCTAACCTAACCTAACCTAACCTAACCTAACCTAACCTAACCTAACCTAACCTAACCTAACCTAACCTAACCTAACCTAACCTAACCTAACCTAACCTAACCTAACCTAACCTAACCTAACCTAACCTAACCTAACCTAACCTAACCTAACCTAACCTAACCTAACCTAACCTAACCTAACCTAACCTAACCTAACCTAACCTAACCTAACCTAACCTAACCTAACCTAACCTAACCTAACCTAACCTAACCTAACCTAACCTAACCTAACCTAACCTAACCTAACCTAACCTAACCTAACCTAACCTAACCTAACCTAACCTAACCTAACCTAACCTAACCTAACCTAACCTAACCTAACCTAACCTAACCTAACCTAACCTAACCTAACCTAACCTAACCTAACCTAACCTAACCTAACCTAACCTAACCTAACCTAACCTAACCTAACCTAACCTAACCTAACCTAACCTAACCTAACCTAACCTAACCTAACCTAACCTAACCTAACCTAACCTAACCTAACCTAACCTAACCTAACCTAACCTAACCTAACCTAACCTAACCTAACCTAACCTAACCTAACCTAACCTAACCTAACCTAACCTAACCTAACCTAACCTAACCTAACCTAACCTAACCTAACCTAACCTAACCTAACCTAACCTAACCTAACCTAACCTAACCTAACCTAACCTAACCTAACCTAACCTAACCTAACCTAACCTAACCTAACCTAACCTAACCTAACCTAACCTAACCTAACCTAACCTAACCTAACCTAACCTAACCTAACCTAACCTAACCTAACCTAACCTAACCTAACCTAACCTAACCTAACCTAACCTAACCTAACCTAACCTAACCTAACCTAACCTAACCTAACCTAACCTAACCTAACCTAACCTAACCTAACCTAACCTAACCTAACCTAACCTAACCTAACCTAACCTAACCTAACCTAACCTAACCTAACCTAACCTAACCTAACCTAACCTAACCTAACCTAACCTAACCTAACCTAACCTAACCTAACCTAACCTAACCTAACCTAACCTAACCTAACCTAACCTAACCTAACCTAACCTAACCTAACCTAACCTAACCTAACCTAACCTAACCTAACCTAACCTAACCTAACCTAACCTAACCTAACCTAACCTAACCTAACCTAACCTAACCTAACCTAACCTAACCTAACCTAACCTAACCTAACCTAACCTAACCTAACCTAACCTAACCTAACCTAACCTAACCTAACCTAACCTAACCTAACCTAACCTAACCTAACCTAACCTAACCTAACCTAACCTAACCTAACCTAACCTAACCTAACCTAACCTAACCTAACCTAACCTAACCTAACCTAACCTAACCTAACCTAACCTAACCTAACCTAACCTAACCTAACCTAACCTAACCTAACCTAACCTAACCTAACCTAACCTAACCTAACCTAACCTAACCTAACCTAACCTAACCTAACCTAACCTAACCTAACCTAACCTAACCTAACCTAACCTAACCTAACCTAACCTAACCTAACCTAACCTAACCTAACCTAACCTAACCTAACCTAACCTAACCTAACCTAACCTAACCTAACCTAACCTAACCTAACCTAACCTAACCTAACCTAACCTAACCTAACCTAACCTAACCTAACCTAACCTAACCTAACCTAACCTAACCTAACCTAACCTAACCTAACCTAACCTAACCTAACCTAACCTAACCTAACCTAACCTAACCTAACCTAACCTAACCTAACCTAACCTAACCTAACCTAACCTAACCTAACCTAACCTAACCTAACCTAACCTAACCTAACCTAACCTAACCTAACCTAACCTAACCTAACCTAACCTAACCTAACCTAACCTAACCTAACCTAACCTAACCTAACCTAACCTAACCTAACCTAACCTAACCTAACCTAGCCTAACCTAACCTAACCTAACCTAACCTAACCTAACCTAACCTAACCTAACCTAACCTAACCTAACCTAACCTAACCTAACCTAACCTAACCTAACCTAACCTAACCTAACCTAACCTAACCTAACCTAACCTAACCTAACCTAACCTAACCTAACCTAACCTAACCTAACCTAACCTAACCTAACCTAACCTAACCTAACCTAACCTAACCTAACCTAACCTAACCTAACCTAACCTAACCTAACCTAACCTAACCTAACCTAACCTAACCTAACCTAACCTAACCTAACCTAACCTAACCTAACCTAACCTAACCTAACCTAACCTAACCTAACCTAACCTAACCTAACCTAACCTAACCTAACCTAACCTAACCTAACCTAACCTAACCTAACCTAACCTAACCTAACCTAACCTAACCTAACCTAACCTAACCTAACCTAACCTAACCTAACCTAACCTAACCTAACCTAACCTAACCTAACCTAACCTAACCTAACCTAACCTAACCTAACCTAACCTAACCTAACCTAACCTAACCTAACCTAACCTAACCTAACCTAACCTAACCTAACCTAACCTAACCTAACCTTTTTTTTTTTTTTTTTTTTTTTTTTTTTTTTTTTTTTTTTTTTTTTGTCGCTGGGAAATGCGTTTAGGCATCCCTCCTGGAAGCTGCGCAGCCAAAACTGTGCAGCCTCCAGCAGGGTATGTGGGACTCGCTGGCCGATGATGTATCAGCCAGAATACCCACTAAAACCCAGCGGAGCCGCCCGCGCCCAAGTTGGGGCGTCAAAGGATCGCGGTCGCATGCAACTTTGACGCCCCGGCGCACTCGTCGGAGGCACGCAATGGTGTCTACGGAGGTGGCATTAGGTGCGCATATCTGCGCCTCCTGCCACCTGTTCTCCTTCTTCGGAGGGGAAGAGCATCAGCCGCCTGCTCTCTCTCCCTCTCCGAGGCCTCCTTCAAGCCCATTACGGCTTCGCAGAAGGAGGCGACAGTAGACCATCCCTCCTCGCTGCCGAGCATCAGATTGATAACACTCGGCAGCGAGAGGTCACCGTCCAGGAGTGACACCATTGCGTGTCTTTGCGGGGCCCATGACGCGCATACTGCCAAGGTGTGGAGCGCCGTGTCTTCAGGCGCGTCACACTCATGGCAGATCGGCGAGGCCTCCCTCCTCGCGATCCCGTGCAGGTATTTACCGAAGCAGCCGTGTCCGGTAAGCACCTGCACGAGGCGATACGTCAGCGCGCCATGGCGCCGCTTCAGCCACCGCTCTAGGTTGGGCCGGATGCCCTCCACCGTCCAGATGCCCGCCACCGGGGACTCGAGGTCTTCTCTCCATCTCTGGACCAGGACCTCCCTTCCGAGGGTACGGAGTCTCCCAATCTCCTCGGGTCCTGGTCTCTCCCCTCGAGTCCTCACACTTGACCGGTAGCGGTGCACCTGTGCAAGCACCTCAGCCTGCAGGTCCCACGGCGGGTCGCCAGCAAGGAGTGTGGATGCCGTCCAAGACACCGTACGGTAGCCCCGGATCGCACGCACTGCGATTACGCGTTGCGGTCTCCGCAGGAGTGTTATATTCTGCGGAGACAATGCGTGCACCCATATTGGAGCCCCGTACAGCGCCATACTCCTGACGATACCCGCATACAGGCGCCTGCAGGCTGAGTCCGGCCCCCCGATGTTGGGCAAAAGCCTCCCCAGAGCGGCTGCCGCTCCGACGAGTCTGGGCGCAAGCAGCTCGAAGTGCCCTTTAAAACTCCACCGTCCGTCCAGGGTGAGGCCCAGGTACTTCATCTGGGCCTTAATTTCCACCTGAACACCCTGGACGGTGATTTGGGCACCTCGTGGTGGACCTCTGCGAGGGCCATGGAAGAGGAGGGCCTCGGTCTTAGGGACCGAAACCCTCAGACCCAAGGCCTGGACCCTCCTTGCCACTAGGGACACGCTGACCGTGGCCAGGCGGGACGCCTCCGCAAAGGTGCTCCCGCGTGCCGTGACTAGGGTGTCATCCGCATAGCATAACACCCCTGTCCCCGGCAGCATGGGGGCCCGCAGGAGCCAATCGAAGCCGATGTTCCACAACACCGGCCCGAGAACCGATCCCTGCGGGACCCCATTGAGCACCTTCCGCCGCTCTCGTTGCCCGCCACTCCCCGTCCAGGATATCCACCTATCCTGGAGGTATGACTCCAACAGCCTCCTGAGATACGGAGGCACTTCATGGTACCGAAGTGCCTCTAGAAGAGTCTCAAAGGGGAGGCTGTTGAAGGCATTCGTGACGTCCAAGGAGACGGCGAGAATGACGTCCCCCCCGGCAACTGCCTCATCCGTCAGGGCCTTCAACGACTCTAGGGCGTCAATGGTCGAGCGACCCGCCCTAAAGCCGTACTGCTCCGACGATAGCCCTGGACCGACAGTTTCCAGATGCCCAACTAGTCGGTCTGCAAGGATCTTCTCAAAGACCTTCCCGACCTCGTTGAGCAAGACTATCGGTCTGTACGCCGACGGAGCGTCCAACGGTCGCCCTGCTTTGCGGATGAGGCACAGCAGTCCCTCCTTCCAAGACTTGGGGAACTGTCCAGCCAGTATACACTGGTTGAACAGCTCCCGGAGTCTTGCCTCGAGGAACTCCCGGGTCATGTATATGACCCGACCCGGGATGCCGTCCGGTCCAGGTGCCGTCTTCTTGGACCGGAGGCGGCCAAGGGCTACGTCCATCTCCTCCCCGGTGATCAGCGGAACAGAACCGCTATCATCCAGGGGGGTGGAGCCCCTTCCGGCCTGGGGTACCATCGTTGGAGGGACATGTCCCTGTGAGTCCGGGAAGAGTCCCTCGACGACGCTCCGCAAGAGCTCCGGCTGGAGGGTCTGGGTTACTGGGGGTCCCTGGTTACGGAGCTTCCTTCTCGCCACGCGATAAGGGCGTCCCCAGGGGTCCCTACTCAGGCCCTCCAGCAGTTCCTCCCGGGCACGCTCCTTGGCGCAGCTTATGGCCAGCTGAAGGGCCCTCTTGGCCTGGCCGTAAACCTCCCGCAGTTGCTCCTCCAGAACTACGTCCAGTCCGTTCCGCCTACGGCACCGGACATAGTCCCTGCGGGCTCGGTGACTGGCGATACGTAGGACCGCGATCTCGTCCGACCACCAGTACACCCGTTTACGGCGGCGCCATCCACGCGCCCTCGGCATTGCAGAGTCGCATACCTCCGTAAGGTCCGCGCGCAGCTGCTCCGCCCGTTCTCCCACACTGGTGTCTCCCTCATCTCCGGAAGAGGCCCACCGTACAATAATGGAGGCCTCTTTGACCAACTCCCGGTCCATTTGGGTGAGACACCAACGTGGGAGGCGATTTGGACCCTGGGGAGGTGCCATCGCGGCCACCGGGGATGTGGAGACCTCAAATCGGACATAATTGTGGTCCGATAGGGTCTCCACCCCGTCCTCTACCCTCCAGTTGGCGACTCTGTCGGCAACCGAGGGGGAGGCAAACGACAGGTCCACGATGGAGCCACCCTGCGCGCGGACGCAGGTATGGGCTGTCCCCCTATTGAGTAGGGAGAGCCCGAGGTGCGCAGCCCACACCAGCACCGCCCTGCCTCTGCCGTCCGAAGTGGGACTCCCCCACGCCTGGCTCTTGGCATTAAAGTCTCCAAGAACCAGGGTTCGCCCTCCATTGTGCCGGCGGACGGCTTCGCTGACAGAGTCGAGGAAATCCTCGAATTCTGCCAGCGTGCGGTTAGGGGAAAAGTACAGGCCGACAATAATGTACTGTCCCCATCCCGCAACCACAAACCCGGGACCCCTTTCGAGAGGTGAGAGGGGAGGACTGGCGCCGTTCGCCGCGACTATGCCAACCGAGCCATACATGTCTCCAACCCAGCGTTCCTGAGCGGGGACATAATATGGCTCGCAAGCCACGACTATGTCGATAGACCACTCTGCGGCGGACTGCAGTAGGAGGTCCTGAGCCCCCGCAGAGTGGTTTAAGTTCGCCTGAAGTACACTGATATGCCGTCTATTCATTTGACGGCATATCAGTGTCTTCGGTCCGCGCTGGGCCACTTCGGTTGCTCTGCGAGGAGACAACTCGGGCCTTCCCTTGAGGGGGGTGGCAGCTCTTCCCCCCCATGATGTGCCCCGACGGCTGAGAGGCGTCCGCGCAGACGGCGCAGCGTATGGGCCTCTCACACCCTGAGTGCCTGTGTCCCTCTTCTCCGCACCGGTAGCACATCTTGCTCCGGTCGGTTTCAGAGGTACACAAGGCTACCGTGTGCCCCATCCCCAGGCACCTGTAGCAGCGAAGAGGGCGCTGCTCCAGGGCCTGGACTCTGACGGAGCTCCAGCCCACCAACAGACGCCCGGCCTCGCAGACCTTTTTGCCCGCATCCACCGGGCAGTAAACGGTGGACGACCCCATGCCCATGGGGCTCCTCTGCACCGGAGTCGCCCTGACCGCAACAATCGAGCAGCCTCCTGCGCGTGAACCTAACCTAACCTAACCTAACCTAACCTAACCTAACCTAACCTAACCTAACCTAACCTAACCTAACCTAACCTAACCTAACCTAACCTAACCTAACCTAACCTAACCTAACCTAACCTAACCTAACCTAACCTAACCTAACCTAACCTAACCTAACCTAACCTAACCTAACCTAACCTAACCTAACCTAACCTAACCTAACCTAACCTAACCTAACCTAACCTAACCTAACCTAACCTAACCTAACCTAACCTAACCTAACCTAACCTAACCTAACCTAACCTAACCTAACCTAACCTAACCTAACCTAACCTAACCTAACCTAACCTAACCTAACCTAACCTAACCTAACCTAACCTAACCTAACCTAACCTAACCTAACCTAACCTAACCTAACCTAACCTAACCTAACCTAACCTAACCTAACCTAACCTAACCTAACCTAACCTAACCTAACCTAACCTAACCTAACCTAACCTAACCTAACCTAACCTAACCTAACCTAACCTAACCTAACCTAACCTAACCTAACCTAACCTAACCTAACCTAACCTAACCTAACCTAACCTAACCTAACCTAACCTAACCTAACCTAACCTAACCTAACCTAACCTAACCTAACCTAACCTAACCTAACCTAACCTAACCTAACCTAACCTAACCTAACCTAACCTAACCTAACCTAACCTAACCTAACCTAACCTAACCTAACCTAACCTAACCTATCCAAACCTTTTAAAACTAGTTTGGATTCCTTTAGACCTCAGCCCACCGGCAACTACGACTAACTAAACACTGATCTAGCTATCTGGCTTTCATCAGTGCATCAACAGCAGCATAACTAGTATTAAAATAGTAATGAGTTTTTATTAATGCATATATTCACATTAAATCTTGAATCTAAAGTCTAAAGGTGTCAAAACTAGATTTAGGTTAGGTTAGGTTAGAACATGAATACGAGGGGTGCCCGGCCACAGGCCGGGCACTTGGGTTCAGTTCAGTCAAAAATTATATATTATTTACTATTATTTATATTTGAATGAGAATGAAAAATAGCAATTATTTTGAATAGTTTTCAGAATGAGACAGACGGGTGTGGTAGGGTAAAATCTCCAATTTAAAGTTCTCTTATTGCGTATATGTTATGTGTGTTTGCATAGTAGTTTACTATAATGGTAAGCGGTTCGTGTAACGATCTTGCGCGTCTATATTTACAAGTGTGTGGGCAGTTCGTGTATTGATTATTCGATGACGGGACCTCGTAAGAGTCCCGTATCGTTATTTTTCATCACTACCTACCCGTACCTCCCCCCCCGTGCAGGGAGTGGGTAATTTGCGCGCCTGCTGCCTTCCTTGGATGTGGTAGCAGTTTCTCAGGCTCCCTCACCGGAATCGAACCCTGATTCCCCGTTACCCGCGACAGACAATGGCAGTCGCAGAAACTCATTCCGATTACGAGACCTCGTAAGAGTCCCGTATCGTTATTTTTCGTCACTACCTACCCCCCTACGCGGGGTACAATATTGATATGATATTAAAAAAATACCATTAATAAATAACATAATAAAAGACCACCACTTTTATAGAGACATAACGCCACATAATTATAAAAAGTATAGTGTGTGGATCTAATCAACCACCACTGGCACCAGACCCTCAATGCCCTTAAATTTTACCTCGTTAAAATATTTAAAGTGTACTCATTCCGATTGCGAGACCTCGTAAGAGTCCCGTATCGTTATTTTTCGTCACTACCTACCCGTACCTCCCCCCTGTGCGGGGTAAAATATTGATATGATATTAAAATAATACCATTAATAAATAACATAATAAAAGACCACCACTTTTATAGAGACATAACGCCACTGTGTGGCGCCGCCATCAGTCTCCTTAGACTCGGTACTTTGTCGTCGCCGTCGACTTCGCACCTTCGCCCCATATAGTAGTGGCGCGGCGCGACGGGCCTAATGTGTAAGTGAAAAAAAAAAAAAAAAATTAAATTAATTGTTATTTTACAATATCTTCTAATATGAATAAGAGTACTTTGTATTGGTACGTTTTGTTTTTTGTTTTTTTTTTTTTAAAACGGAACTGAACCTAAGTGACCGGCCTGCGGCCGGGCACCCGTCTTATTCATGTTCTAACCTAACCTAACCTATCCAAACCTTTTAAAACTAGTTTGGATTCCTTTAGACCTCAGCCCACCGGCAACTACGACTAACTAAACACTGATCTAGCTATCTGGCTTTCATCAGTGCATCAACAGCAGCATAACTAGTATTAAAATAGTAATGAGTTTTTATTAATGCATATATTCACATTAAATCTTGAATCTAAAGTCTAAAGGTGTCAAAACTAGATTTAGGTTAGGTTAGGTTAGAACATGAATACGAGGGGTGCCCGGCCACAGGCCGGGCACTTGGGTTCAGTTCAGTCAAAAATTATATATTATTTACTATTATTTATATTTGAATGAGAATGAAAAATAGCAATTATTTTGAATAGTTTTCAGAATGAGACAGACGGGTGTGGTAGGGTAAAATCTCCAATTTAAAGTTCTCTTATTGCGTATATGTTATGTGTGTTTGCATAGTAGTTTACTATAATGGTAAGCGGTTCGTGTAACGATCTTGCGCGTCTATATTTACAAGTGTGTGGGCAGTTCGTGTATTGATTATTCGATGACGGGACCTCGTAAGAGTCCCGTATCGTTATTTTTCGTCACTACCTACCCGTACCTCCCCCCCCGTGCAGGGAGTGGGTAATTTGCGCGCCTGCTGCCTTCCTTGGATGTGGTAGCAGTTTCTCAGGCTCCCCCACCGGAATCGAACCCTGATTCCCCGTTACCCGCGACAGACAATGGCAGTCGCAGAAACTCATTCCGATTACGAGACCTCGTAAGAGTCCCGTATCGTTATTTTTCGTCACTACCTACCCCCCTACCTCCCCCCGTGCGGGGTACAATATTGATATGATATTAAAAAAATACCATTAATAAATAACATAATAAAAGACCACCACTTTTATAGAGACATAACGCCACATAATTATAAAAAGTATAGTGTGTGGATCTAATCAACCACCACTGGCACCAGACCCTCAATGCCCTTTAATTTTACCTCGTTAAAATATTTAAAGTGTACTCATTCCGATTGCGAGACCTCGTAAGAGTCCCGTATCGTTATTTTTCGTCACTACCTACCCGTACCTCCCCCCTGTGCGGGGTACAATATTGATATGATATTAAAATAATACCATTAATAAATAACATAATAAAAGACCACCACTTTTATAGAGACATAACGCCACTGTGTGGCGCCGCCATCAGTCTCCTTAGACTCGGTACTTTGTCGTCGCCGTCGACTTCGCACCTTCGCCCCATATAGTAGTGGCGCGGCGCGACGGGCCTAATGTGTAAGTGAAAAAAAAAAAAAAAAATTAAATTAATTGTTATTTTACAATATCTTCTAATATGAATAAGAGTACTTTGTATTGGTACGTTTTGTTTTTTGTTTTTTTTTTTTTAAACGGAACTGAACCTAAGTGACCGGCCTGCGGCCGGGCACCCGTCTTATTCATGTTCTAACCTAACCTAACCTATCCAAACCTTTTAAAACTAGTTTGGATTCCTTTAGACCTCAGCCCACCGGCAACTACGACTAACTAAACACTGATCTAGCTATCTGGCTTTCATCAGTGCATCAACAGCAGCATAACTAGTATTAAAATAGTAATGAGTTTTTATTAATGCATATATTCACATTAAATCTTGAATCTAAAGTCTAAAGGTGTCAAAACTAGATTTAGGTTAGGTTAGGTTAGAACATGAATACGAGGGGTGCCCGGCCACAGGCCGGGCACTTGGGTTCAGTTCAGTCAAAAATTATATATTATTTACTATTATTTATATTTGAATGAGAATGAAAAATAGCAATTATTTTGAATAGTTTTCAGAATGAGACAGACGGGTGTGGTAGGGTAAAATCTCCAATTTAAAGTTCTCTTATTGCGTATATGTTATGTGTGTTTGCATAGTAGTTTACTATAATGGTAAGCGGTTCGTGTAACGATCTTGCGTGTAACGATCTTGCGCGTCTATATTTACAAGTGTGTGGGCAGTTCGTGTATTGATTATTCGATGACGGGACCTCGTAAGAGTCCCGTATCGTTATTTTTCGTCACTACCTACCCGTACCTCCCCCCCCGTGCAGGGAGTGGGTAATTTGCGCGCCTGCTGCCTTCCTTGGATGTGGTAGCAGTTTCTCAGGCTCCCTCACCGGAATCGAACCCTGATTCCCCGTTACCCGCGACAGACAATGGCAGTCGCAGAAACTCATTCCGATTACGAGACCTCGTAAGAGTCCCGTATCGTTATTTTTCGTCACTACCTACCCCCCTACCTCCCCCCGTGCGGGGTACAATATTGATATGATATTAAAAAAATACCATTAATAAATAACATAATAAAAGACCACCACTTTTATAGAGACATAACGCCACATAATTATAAAAAGTATAGTGTGTGGATCTAATCAACCACCACTGGCACCAGACCCTCAATGCCCTTTAATTTTACCTCGTTAAAATATTTAAAGTGTACTCATTCCGATTGCGAGACCTCGTAAGAGTCCCGTATCGTTATTTTTCGTCACTACCTACCCGTACCTCCCCCCTGTGCGGGGTACAATATTGATATGATATTAAAATAATACCATTAATAAATAACATAATAAAAGACCACCACTTTTATAGAGACATAACGCCACTGTGTGGCGCCGCCATCAGTCTCCTTAGACTCGGTACTTTGTCGTCGCCGTCGACTTCGCACCTTCGCCCCATATAGTAGTGGCGCGGCGCGACGGGCCTAATGTGTAAGTGAAAAAAAAAAAAAAAAATTAAATTAATTGTTATTTTACAATATCTTCTAATATGAATAAGAGTACTTTGTATTGGTACGTTTTGTTTTTTGTTTTTTTTTTTTTTAAACGGAACTGAACCTAAGTGACCGGCCTGCGGCCGGGCACCCGTCTTATTCATGTTCTAACCTAACCTAACCTATCCAAACCTTTTAAAACTAGTTTGGATTCCTTTAGACCTCAGCCCACCGGCAACTACGACTAACTAAACACTGATCTAGCTATCTGGCTTTCATCAGTGCATCAACAGCAGCATAACTAGTATTAAAATAGTAATGAGTTTTTATTAATGCATATATTCACATTAAATCTTGAATCTAAAGTCTAAAGGTGTCAAAACTAGATTTAGGTTAGGTTAGGTTAGAACATGAATACGAGGGGTGCCCGGCCACAGGCCGGGCACTTGGGTTCAGTTCAGTCAAAAATTATATATTATTTACTATTATTTATATTTGAATGAGAATGAAAAATAGCAATTATTTTGAATAGTTTTCAGAATGAGACAGACGGGTGTGGTAGGGTAAAATCTCCAATTTAAAGTTCTCTTATTGCGTATATGTTATGTGTGTTTGCATAGTAGTTTACTATAATGGTAAGCGGTTCGTGTAACGATCTTGCGCGTCTATATTTACAAGTGTGTGGGCAGTTCGTGTATTGATTATTCGATGACGGGACCTCGTAAGAGTCCCGTATCGTTATTTTTCGTCACTACCTACCCGTACCTCCCCCCCCGTGCAGGGAGTGGGTAATTTGCGCGCCTGCTGCCTTCCTTGGATGTGGTAGCAGTTTCTCAGGCTCCCTCACCGGAATCGAACCCTGATTCCCCGTTACCCGCGACAGACAATGGTAGTCGCAGAAACTCATTCCGATTACGAGACCTCGTAAGAGTCCCGTATCGTTATTTTTCGTCACTACCTACCCCCCTACCTCCCCCCGTGCGGGGTACAATATTGATATGATATTAAAAAAATACCATTAATAAATAACATAATAAAAGACCACCACTTTTATAGAGACATAACGCCACATAATTATAAAAAGTATAGTGTGTGGATCTAATCAACCACCACTGGCACCAGACCCTCAATGCCCTTAAATTTTACCTCGTTAAAATATTTAAAGTGTACTCATTCCGATTGCGAGACCTCGTAAGAGTCCCGTATCGTTATTTTTCGTCACTACCTACCCGTACCTCCCCCCTGTGCGGGGTAAAATATTGATATGATATTAAAATAATACCATTAATAAATAACATAATAAAAGACCACCACTTTTATAGAGACATAACGCCACTGTGTGGCGCCGCCATCAGTCTCCTTAGACTCGGTACTTTGTCGTCGCCGTCGACTTCGCACCTTCGCCCCATATAGTAGTGGCGCGGCGCGACGGGCCTAATGTGTAAGTGAAAAAAAAAAAAAAAAATTAAATTAATTGTTATTTTACAATATCTTCTAATATGAATAAGAGTACTTTGTATTGGTACGTTTTGTTTTTTGTTTTTTTTTTTTTAAACGGAACTGAACCTAAGTGACCGGCCTGCGGCCGGGCACCCGTCTTATTCATGTTCTAACCTAACCTAACCTATCCAAACCTTTTAAACTAGTTTGGATTCCTTTAGACCTCAGCCCACCGGCAACTACGACTAACTAAACACTGATCTAGCTATCTGGCTTTCATCAGTGCATCAACAGCAGCATAACTAGTATTAAAATAGTAATGAGTTTTTATTAATGCATATATTCACATTAAATCTTGAATCTAAAGTCTAAAGGTGTCAAAACTAGATTTAGGTTAGGTTAGGTTAGAACATGAATACGAGGGGTGCCCGGCCACAGGACAGGCCGGGCACTTGGGTTCAGTTCAGTCAAAAATTATATATTATTTACTATTATTTATATTTGAATGAGAATGAAAAATAGCAATTATTTTGAATAGTTTTCAGAATGAGACAGACGGGTGTGGTAGGGTAAAATCTCCAATTTAAAGTTCTCTTATTGCGTATATGTTATGTGTGTTTGCATAGTAGTTTACTATAATGGTAAGCGGTTCGTGTAACGATCTTGCGCGTCTATATTTACAAGTGTGTGGGCAGTTCGTGTATTGATTATTCGTTGACGGGACCTCGTAAGAGTCCCGTATCGTTATTTTTCGTCACTACCTACCCGTACCTCCCCCCCCGTGCAGGGAGTGGGTAATTTGCGCGCCTGCTGCCTTCCTTGGATGTGGTAGCAGTTTCTCAGGCTCCCTCACCGGAATCGAACCCTGATTCCCCGTTACCCGCGACAGACAATGGTAGTCGCAGAAACTCATTCCGATTACGAGACCTCGTAAGAGTCCCGTATCGTTATTTTTCGTCACTACCTACCCCCCTACCTCCCCCCGTGCGGGGTACAATATTGATATGATATTAAAAAAATACCATTAATAAATAACATAATAAAAGACCACCACTTTTATAGAGACATAACGCCACATAATTATAAAAAGTATAGTGTGTGGATCTAATCAACCACCACTGGCACCAGACCCTCAATGCCCTTAAATTTTACCTCGTTAAAATATTTAAAGTGTACTCATTCCGATTGCGAGACCTCGTAAGAGTCCCGTATCGTTATTTTTCGTCACTACCTACCCGTACCTCCCCCCTGTGCGGGGTACAATATTGATATGATATTAAAATAATACCATTAATAAATAACATAATAAAAGACCACCACTTTTATAGAGACATAACGCCACTGTGTGGCGCCGCCATCAGTCTCCTTAGACTCGGTACTTTGTCGTCGCCGTCGACTTCGCACCTTCGCCCCATATAATAGTGGCGCGGCGCGACGGGCCTAATGTGTAAGTGAAAAAAAAAAAAAAAAATTAAATTAATTGTTATTTTACAATATCTTCTAATATGAATAAGAGTACTTTGTATTGGTACGTTTTGTTTTTTGTTTTTTTTTTTTTTAAACGGAACTGAACCTAAGTGACCGGCCTGCGGCCGGGCACCCGTCTTATTCATGTTCTAACCTAACCTAACCTATCCAAACCTTTTAAAACTAGTTTGGATTCCTTTAGACCTCAGCCCACCGGCAACTACGACTAACTAAACACTGATCTAGCTATCTGGCTTTCATCAGTGCATCAACAGCAGCATAACTAGTATTAAAATAGTAATGAGTTTTTATTAATGCATATATTCACATTAAATCTTGAATCTAAAGTCTAAAGGTGTCAAAACTAGATTTAGGTTAGGTTAGGTTAGAACATGAATACGAGGGGTGCCCGGCCACAGGCCGGGCACTTGGGTTCAGTTCAGTCAAAAATTATATATTATTTACTATTATTTATATTTGAATGAGAATGAAAAATAGCAATTATTTTGAATAGTTTTCAGAATGAGACAGACGGGTGTGGTAGGGTAAAATCTCCAATTTAAAGTTCTCTTATTGCGTATATGTTATGTGTGTTTGCATAGTAGTTTACTATAATGGTAAGCGGTTCGTGTAACGATCTTGCGCGTCTATATTTACAAGTGTGTGGGCAGTTCGTGTATTGATTATTCGATGACGGGACCTCGTAAGAGTCCCGTATCGTTATTTTTCATCACTACCTACCCGTACCTCCCCCCCCGTGCGGGGAGTGGGTAATTTGCGCGCCTGCTGCCTTCCTTGGATGTGGTAGCAGTTTCTCAGGCTCCCTCACCGGAATCGAACCCTGATTCCCCGTTACCCGCGACAGACAATGGTAGTCGCAGAAACTCATTCCGATTACGAGACCTCGTAAGAGTCCCGTATCGTTATTTTTCGTCACTACCTACCCCCCTACCTCCCCCCGTGCGGGGTACAATATTGATATGATATTAAAAAAATACCATTAATAAATAACATAATAAAAGACCACCACTTTTATAGAGACATAACGCCACATAATTATAAAAAGTATAGTGTGTGGATCTAATCAACCACCACTGGCACCAGACCCTCAATGCCCTTAAATTTTACCTCGTTAAAATATTTAAAGTGTACTCATTCCGATTGCGAGACCTCGTAAGAGTCCCGTATCGTTATTTTTCGTCACTACCTACCCGTACCTCCCCCCTGTGCGGGGTACAATATTGATATGATATTAAAATAATACCATTAATAAATAACATAATAAAAGACCACCACTTTTATAGAGACATAACGCCACTGTGTGGCGCCGCCATCAGTCTCCTTAGACTCGGTACTTTGTCGTCGCCGTCGACTTCGCACCTTCGCCCCATATAGTAGTGGCGCGGCGCGACGGGCCTAATGTGTAAGTGAAAAAAAAAAAAAAAAATTAAATTAATTGTTATTTTACAATATCTTCTAATATGAATAAGAGTACTTTGTATTGGTACGTTTTGTTTTTTGTTTTTTTTTTTTTTAAACGGAACTGAACCTAAGTGACCGGCCTGCGGCCGGGCACCCGTCTTATTCATGTTCTAACCTAACCTAACCTATCCAAACCTTTTAAAACTAGTTTGGATTCCTTTAGACCTCAGCCCACCGGCAACTACGACTAACTAAACACTGATCTAGCTATCTGGCTTTCATCAGTGCATCAACAGCAGCATAACTAGTATTAAAATAGTAATGAGTTTTTATTAATGCATATATTCACATTAAATCTTGAATCTAAAGTCTAAAGGTGTCAAAACTAGATTTAGGTTAGGTTAGGTTAGAACATGAATACGAGGGGTGCCCGGCCACAGGCCGGGCACTTGGGTTCAGTTCAGTCAAAAATTATATATTATTTACTATTATTTATATTTGAATGAGAATGAAAAATAGCAATTATTTTGAATAGTTTTCAGAATGAGACAGACGGGTGTGGTAGGGTAAAATCTCCAATTTAAAGTTCTCTTATTGCGTATATGTTATGTGTGTTTGCATAGTAGTTTACTATAATGGTAAGCGGTTCGTGTAACGATCTTGCGCGTCTATATTTACAAGTGTGTGGGCAGTTCGTGTATTGATTATTCGATGACGGGACCTCGTAAGAGTCCCGTATCGTTATTTTTCGTCACTACCTACCCGTACCTCCCCCCCCCGTGCAGGGAGTGGGTAATTTGCGCGCCTGCTGCCTTCCTTGGATGTGGTAGCAGTTTCTCAGGCTCCCTCACCGGAATCGAACCCTGATTCCCCGTTACCCGCGACAGACAATGGTAGTCGCAGAAACTCATTCCGATTACGAGACCTCGTAAGAGTCCCGTATCGTTATTTTTCGTCACTACCTACCCCCCTACCTCCCCCCGTGCGGGGTACAATATTGATATGATATTAAAAAAATACCATTAATAAATAACATAATAAAAGACCACCACTTTTATAGAGACATAACGCCACATAATTATAAAAAGTATAGTGTGTGGATCTAATCAACCACCACTGGCACCAGACCCTCAATGCCCTTAAATTTTACCTCGTTAAAATATTTAAAGTGTACTCATTCCGATTGCGAGACCTCGTAAGAGTCCCGTATCGTTATTTTTCGTCACTACCTACCCGTACCTCCCCCCTGTGCGGGGTACAATATTGATATGATATTAAAATAATACCATTAATAAATAACATAATAAAAGACCACCACTTTTATAGAGACATAACGCCACTGTGTGGCGCCGCCATCAGTCTCCTTAGACTCGGTACTTTGTCGTCGCCGTCGACTTCGCACCTTCGCCCCATATAGTAGTGGCGCGGCGCGACGGGCCTAATGTGTAAGTGAAAAAAAAAAAAAAAATTAAATTAATTGTTATTTTACAATATCTTCTAATATGAATAAGAGTACTTTGTATTGGTACGTTTTGTTTTTTGTTTTTTTTTTTTTAAACGGAACTGAACCTAAGTGACCGGCCTGCGGCCGGGCACCCGTCTTATTCATGTTCTAACCTAACCTAACCTATCCAAACCTTTTAAAACTAGTTTGGATTCCTTTAGACCTCAGCCCACCGGCAACTACGACTAACTAAACACTGATCTAGCTATCTGGCTTTCATCAGTGCATCAACAGCAGCATAACTAGTATTAAAATAGTAATGAGTTTTTATTAATGCATATATTCACATTAAATCTTGAATCTAAAGTCTAAAGGTGTCAAAACTAGATTTAGGTTAGGTTAGGTTAGAACATGAATACGAGGGGTGCCCGGCCACAGGCCGGGCACTTGGGTTCAGTTCAGTCAAAAATTATATATTATTTACTATTATTTATATTTGAATGAGAATGAAAAATAGCAATTATTTTGAATAGTTTTCAGAATGAGACAGACGGGTGTGGTAGGGTAAAATCTCCAATTTAAAGTTCTCTTATTGCGTATATGTTATGTGTGTTTGCATAGTAGTTTACTATAATGGTAAGCGGTTCGTGTAACGATCTTGCGCGTCTATATTTACAAGTGTGTGGGCAGTTCGTGTATTGATTATTCGATGACGGGACCTCGTAAGAGTCCCGTATCGTTATTTTTCGTCACTACCTACCCGTACCTCCCCCCCCGTGCAGGGAGTGGGTAATTTGCGCGCCTGCTGCCTTCCTTGGATGTGGTAGCAGTTTCTCAGGCTCCCTCACCGGAATCGAACCCTGATTCCCCGTTACCCGCGACAGACAATGGTAGTCGCAGAAACTCATTCCGATTACGAGACCTCGTAAGAGTCCCGTATCGTTATTTTTCGTCACTACCTACCCCCCTACCTCCCCCCGTGCGGGGTACAATATTGATATGATATTAAAAAAATACCATTAATAAATAACATAATAAAAGACCACCACTTTTATAGAGACATAACGCCACATAATTATAAAAAGTATAGTGTGTGGATCTAATCAACCACCACTGGCACCAGACCCTCAATGCCCTTAAATTTTACCTCGTTAAAATATTTAAAGTGTACTCATTCCGATTGCGAGACCTCGTAAGAGTCCCGTATCGTTATTTTTCGTCACTACCTACCCGTACCTCCCCCCTGTGCGGGGTACAATATTGATATGATATTAAAATAATACCATTAATAAATAACATAATAAAAGACCACCACTTTTATAGAGACATAACGCCACTGTGTGGCGCCGCCATCAGTCTCCTTAGACTCGGTACTTTGTCGTCGCCGTCGACTTCGCACCTTCGCCCCATATAGTAGTGGCGCGGCGCGACGGGCCTAATGTGTAAGTGAAAAAAAAAAAAAAAAATTAAATTAATTGTTATTTTACAATATCTTCTAATATGAATAAGAGTACTTTGTATTGGTAAGTTTTGTTTGTTGTTTTTTTTTTTTTAAACGGAACTGAACCTAAGTGACCGGCCTGCGGCCGGGCACCCGTCTTATTCATGTTCTAACCTAACCTAACCTATCCAAACCTTTTAAAACTAGTTTGGATTCCTTTAGACCTCAGCCCACCGGCAACTACGACTAACTAAACACTGATCTAGCTATCTGGCTTTCATCAGTGCATCAACAGCAGCATAACTAGTATTAAAATAGTAATGAGTTTTTATTAATGCATATATTCACATTAAATCTTGAATCTAAAGTCTAAAGGTGTCAAAACTAGATTTAGGTTAGGTTAGGTTAGAACATGAATACGAGGGGTGCCCGGCCACAGGCCGGGCACTTGGGTTCAGTTCAGTCAAAAATTATATATTATTTACTATTATTTATATTTGAATGAGAATGAAAAATAGCAATTATTTTGAATAGTTTTCAGAATGAGACAGACGGGTGACGGGGTGACAGACAATGGTAGTCGCAGAAACTCATTCCGATTACGAGACCTCGTAAGAGTCCCGTATCGTTATTTTTCGTCACTACCTACCCCCCTACCTCCCCCCGTGCGGGGTACAATATTGATATGATATTAAAAAAATACCATTAATAAATAACATAATAAAAGACCACCACTTTTATAGAGACATAACGCCACATAATTATAAAAAGTATAGTGTGTGGATCTAATCAACCACCACTGGCACCAGACCCTCAATGCCCTTAAATTTTACCTCGTTAAAATATTTAAAGTGTACTCATTCCGATTGCGAGACCTCGTAAGAGTCCCGTATCGTTATTTTTCGTCACTACCTACCCGTACCTCCCCCCTGTGCGGGGTACAATATTGATATGATATTAAAATAATACCATTAATAAATAACATAATAAAAGACCACCACTTTTATAGAGACATAACGCCACTGTGTGGCGCCGCCATCAGTCTCCTTAGACTCGGTACTTTGTCGTCGCCGTCGACTTCGCACCTTCGCCCCATATAGTAGTGGCGCGGCGCGACGGGCCTAATGTGTAAGTGAAAAAAAAAAAAAAAATTAAATTAATTGTTATTTTACAATATCTTCTAATATGAATAAGAGTACTTTGTATTGGTACGTTTTGTTTTTTGTTTTTTTTTTTTTAAACGGAACTGAACCTAAGTGACCGGCCTGCGGCCGGGCACCCGTCTTATTCATGTTCTAACCTAACCTAACCTATCCAAACCTTTTAAAACTAGTTTGGATTCCTTTAGACCTCAGCCCACCGGCAACTACGACTAACTAAACACTGATCTAGCTATCTGGCTTTCATCAGTGCATCAACAGCAGCATAACTAGTATTAAAATAGTAATGAGTTTTTATTAATGCATATATTCACATTAAATCTTGAATCTAAAGTCTAAAGGTGTCAAAACTAGATTTAGGTTAGGTTAGGTTAGAACATGAATACGAGGGGTACAATATTGATATGATATTAAAAAAATACCATTAATAAATAACATAATAAAAGACCACCACTTTTATAGAGACATAACGCCACATAATTATAAAAAGTATAGTGTGTGGATCTAATCAACCACCACTGGCACCAGACCCTCAATGCCCTTAAATTTTACCTCGTTAAAATATTTAAAGTGTACTCATTCCGATTGCGAGACCTCGTAAGAGTCCCGTATCGTTATTTTTCGTCACTACCTACCCGTACCTCCCCCCTGTGCGGGGTACAATATTGATATGATATTAAAATAATACCATTAATAAATAACATAATAAAAGACCACCACTTTTATAGAGACATAACGCCACTGTGTGGCGCCGCCATCAGTCTCCTTAGACTCGGTACTTTGTCGTCGCCGTCGACTTCGCACCTTCGCCCCATATAGTAGTGGCGCGGCGCGACGGGCCTAATGTGTAAGTGAAAAAAAAAAAAAAAAAATAAATTAATTGTTATTTTACAATATCTTCTAATATGAATAAGAGTACTTTGTATTGGTACGTTTTGTTTTTTGTTTTTTTTTTTTTAAACGGAACTGAACCTAAGTGACCGGCCTGCGGCCGGGCACCCGTCTTATTCATGTTCTAACCTAACCTAACCTATCCAAACCTTTTAAAACTAGTTTGGATTCCTTTAGACCTCAGCCCACCGGCAACTACGACTAACTAAACACTGATCTAGCTATCTGGCTTTCATCAGTGCATCAACAGCAGCATAACTAGTATTAAAATAGTAATGAGTTTTTATTAATGCATATATTCACATTAAATCTTGAATCTAAAGTCTAAAGGTGTCAAAACTAGATTTAGGTTAGGTTAGGTTAGAACATGAATACGAGGGGTGCCCGGCCACAGGCCGGGCACTTGGGTTCAGTTCAGTCAAAAATTATATATTATTTACTATTATTTATATTTGAATGAGAATGAAAAATAGCAATTATTTTGAATAGTTTTCAGAATGAGACAGACGGGTGTGGTAGGGTAAAATCTCCAATTTAAAGTTCTCTTATTGCGTATATGTTATGTGTGTTTGCATAGTAGTTTACTATAATGGTAAGCGGTTCGTGTAACGATCTTGCGCGTCTATATTTACAAGTGTGTGGGCAGTTCGTGTATTGATTATTCGATGACGGGACCTCGTAAGAGTCCCGTATCGTTATTTTTCGTCACTACCTACCCGTACCTCCCCCCCCGTGCAGGGAGTGGGTAATTTGCGCGCCTGCTGCCTTCCTTGGATGTGGTAGCAGTTTCTCAGGCTCCCTCACCGGAATCGAACCCTGATTCCCCGTTACCCGCGACAGACAATGGTAGTCGCAGAAACTCATTCCGATTACGAGACCTCGTAAGAGTCCCGTATCGTTATTTTTCGTCACTACCTACCCCCCTACCTCCCCCCGTGCGGGGTACAATATTGATATGATATTAAAAAAATACCATTAATAAATAACATAATAAAAGACCACCACTTTTATAGAGACATAACGCCACATAATTATAAAAAGTATAGTGTGTGGATCTAATCAACCACCACTGGCACCAGACCCTCAATGCCCTTAAATTTTACCTCGTTAAAATATTTAAAGTGTACTCATTCCGATTGCGAGACCTCGTAAGAGTCCCGTATCGTTATTTTTCGTCACTACCTACCCGTACCTCCCCCCTGTGCGGGGTACAATATTGATATGATATTAAAATAATACCATTAATAAATAACATAATAAAAGACCACCACTTTTATAGAGACATAACGCCACTGTGTGGCGCCGCCATCAGTCTCCTTAGACTCGGTACTTTGTCGTCGCCGTCGACTTCGCACCTTCGCCCCATATAGTAGTGGCGCGGCGCGACGGGCCTAATGTGTAAGTGAAAAAAAAAAAAAAAAATTAAATTAATTGTTATTTTACAATATCTTCTAATATGAATAAGAGTACTTTGTATTGGTAAGTTTTGTTTGTTGTTTTTTTTTTTTTAAACGGAACTGAACCTAAGTGACCGGCCTGCGGCCGGGCACCCGTCTTATTCATGTTCTAACCTAACCTAACCTATCCAAACCTTTTAAAACTAGTTTGGATTCCTTTAGACCTCAGCCCACCGGCAACTACGACTAACTAAACACTGATCTAGCTATCTGGCTTTCATCAGTGCATCAACAGCAGCATAACTAGTATTAAAATAGTAATGAGTTTTTATTAATGCATATATTCACATTAAATCTTGAATCTAAAGTCTAAAGGTGTCAAAACTAGATTTAGGTTAGGTTAGGTTAGAACATGAATACGAGGGGTGCCCGGCCACAGGCCGGGCACTTGGGTTCAGTTCAGTCAAAAATTATATATTATTTACTATTATTTATATTTGAATGAGAATGAAAAATAGCAATTATTTTGAATAGTTTTCAGAATGAGACAGACGGGTGTGGTAGGGTAAAATCTCCAATTTAAAGTTCTCTTATTGCGTATATGTTATGTGTGTTTGCATAGTAGTTTACTATAATGGTAAGCGGTTCGTGTAACGATCTTGCGCGTCTATATTTACAAGTGTGTGGGCAGTTCGTGTATTGATTATTCGATGACGGGCCCTCGTAAGAGTCCCGTATCGTTATTTTTCGTCACTACCTACCCGTACCTCCCCCCCCCGTGCAGGGAGTGGGTAATTTGCGCGCCTGCTGCCTTCCTTGGATGTGGTAGCAGTTTCTCAGGCTCCCTCACCGGAATCGAACCCTGATTCCCCGTTACCCGCGACAGACAATGGTAGTCGCAGAAACTCATTCCGATTACGAGACCTCGTAAGAGTCCCGTATCGTTATTTTTCGTCACTACCTACCCCCCCCTACCTCCCCCCGTGCGGGGTACAATATTGATATGATATTAAAAAAATACCATTAATAAATAACATAATAAAAGACCACCACTTTTATAGAGACATAACGCCACATAATTATAAAAAGTATAGTGTGTGGATCTAATCAACCACCACTGGCACCAGACCCTCAATGCCCTTAAATTTTACCTCGTTAAAATATTTAAAGTGTACTCATTCCGATTGCGAGACCTCGTAAGAGTCCCGTATCGTTATTTTTCGTCACTACCTACCCGTACCTCCCCCCTGTGCGGGGTACAATATTGATATGATATTAAAATAATACCATTAATAAATAACATAATAAAAGACCACCACTTTATAGAGACATAACGCCACTGTGTGGCGCCGCCATCAGTCTCCTTAGACTCGGTACTTTGTCGTCGCCGTCGACTTCGCACCTTCGCCCCATATAGTAGTGGCGCGGCGCGACGGGCCTAATGTGTAAGTGAAAAAAAAAAAAAAAAATTAAATTAATTGTTATTTTACAATATCTTCTAATATGAATAAGAGTACTTTGTATTGGTACGTTTTGTTTTTTGTTTTTTTTTTTTAAACGGAACTGAACCTAAGTGACCGGCCTGCGGCCGGGCACCCGTCTTATTCATGTTCTAACCTAACCTAACCTATCCAAACCTTTTAAAACTAGTTTGGATTCCTTTAGACCTCAGCCCACCGGCAACTACGACTAACTAAACACTGATCTAGCTATCTGGCTTTCATCAGTGCATCAACAGCAGCATAACTAGTATTAAAATAGTAATGAGTTTTTATTAATGCATATATTCACATTAAATCTTGAATCTAAAGTCTAAAGGTGTCAAAACTAGATTTAGGTTAGGTTAGGTTAGAACATGAATACGAGGGGTGCCCGGCCACAGGCCGGGCACTTGGGTTCAGTTCAGTCAAAAATTATATATTATTTACTATTATTTATATTTGAATGAGAATGAAAAATAGCAATTATTTTGAATAGTTTTCAGAATGAGACAGACGGGTGTGGTAGGGTAAAATCTCCAATTTAAAGTTCTCTTATTGCGTATATGTTATGTGTGTTTGCATAGTAGTTTACTATAATGGTAAGCGGTTCGTGTAACGATCTTGCGCGTCTATATTTACAAGTGTGTGGGCAGTTCGTGTATTGATTATTCGATGACGGGCCCTCGTAAGAGTCCCGTATCGTTATTTTTCGTCACTACCTACCCGTACCTCCCCCCCCGTGCAGGGAGTGGGTAATTTACGCGCCTGCTGCCTTCCTTGGATGTGGTAGCAGTTTCTCAGGCTCCCTCACCGGAATCGAACCCTGATTCCCCGTTACCCGCGACAGACAATGGTAGTCGCAGAAACTCATTCCGATTACGAGACCTCGTAAGAGTCCCGTATCGTTATTTTTCGTCACTACCTACCCCCCTACCTCCCCCCGTGCGGGGTACAATATTGATATGATATTAAAAAAATACCATTAATAAATAACATAATAAAAGACCACCACTTTTATAGAGACATAACGCCACATAATTATAAAAAGTATAGTGTGTGGATCTAATCAACCACCACTGGCACCAGACCCTCAATGCCCTTAAATTTTACCTCGTTAAAATATTTAAAGTGTACTCATTCCGATTGCGAGACCTCGTAAGAGTCCCGTATCGTTATTTTTCGTCACTACCTACCCGTACCTCCCCCCTGTGCGGGGTACAATATTGATATGATATTAAAATAATACCATTAATAAATAACATAATAAAAGACCACCACTTTTATAGAGACATAACGCCACTGTGTGGCGCCGCCATCAGTCTCCTTAGACTCGGTACTTTGTCGTCGCCGTCGACTTCGCACCTTCGCCCCATATAGTAGTGGCGCGGCGCGACGGGCCTAATGTGTAAGTGAAAAAAAAAAAAAAAAATTAAATTAATTGTTATTTTACAATATCTTCTAATATGAATAAGAGTACTTTGTATTGGTACGTTTTGTTTTTTGTTTTTTTTTTTTTAAACGGAACTGAACCTAAGTGACCGGCCTGCGGCCGGGCACCCGTCTTATTCATGTTCTAACCTAACCTAACCTATCCAAACCTTTTAAAACTAGTTTGGATTCCTTTAGACCTCAGCCCACCGGCAACTACGACTAACTAAACACTGATCTAGCTATCTGGCTTTCATCAGTGCATCAACAGCAGCATAACTAGTATTAAAATAGTAATGAGTTTTTATTAATGCATATATTCACATTAAATCTTGAATCTAAAGTCTAAAGGTGTCAAAACTAGATTTAGGTTAGGTTAGGTTAGAACATGAATACGAGGGGTGCCCGGCCACAGGCCGGGCACTTGGGTTCAGTTCAGTCAAAAATTATATATTATTTACTATTATTTATATTTGAATGAGAATGAAAAATAGCAATTATTTTGAATAGTTTTCAGAATGAGACAGACGGGTGTGGTAGGGTAAAATCTCCAATTTAAAGTTCTCTTATTGCGTATATGTTATGTGTGTTTGCATAGTAGTTTACTATAATGGTAAGCGGTTCGTGTAACGATCTTGCGCGTCTATATTTACAAGTGTGTGGGCAGTTCGTGTATTGATTATTCGATGACGGGCCCTCGTAAGAGGCCCGTATCGTTATTTTTCGTCACTACCTACCCGTACCTCCCCCCCCGTGCAGGGAGTGGGTAATTTGCGCGCCTGCTGCCTTCCTTGGATGTGGTAGCAGTTTCTCAGGCTCCCTCACCGGAATCGAACCCTGATTCCCCGTTACCCGCGACAGACAATGGTAGTCGCAGAAACTCATTCCGATTACGAGACCTCGTAAGAGTCCCGTATCGTTATTTTTCGTCACTACCTACCCCCCCCTACCTCCCCCCGTGCGGGGTACAATATTGATATGATATTAAAAAAATACCATTAATAAATAACATAATAAAAGACCACCACTTTTATAGAGACATAACGCCACATAATTATAAAAAGTATAGTGTGTGGATCTAATCAACCACCACTGGCACCAGACCCTCAATGCCCTTAAATTTTACCTCGTTAAAATATTTAAAGTGTACTCATTCCGATTGCGAGACCTCGTAAGAGTCCCGTATCGTTATTTTTCGTCACTACCTACCCGTACCTCCCCCCTGTGCGGGGTACAATATTGATATGATATTAAAATAATACCATTAATAAATAACATAATAAAAGACCACCACTTTTATAGAGACATAACGCCACTGTGTGGCGCCGCCATCAGTCTCCTTAGACTCGGTACTTTGTCGTCGCCGTCGACTTCGCACCTTCGCCCCATATAGTAGTGGCGCGGCGCGACGGGCCTAATGTGTAAGTGAAAAAAAAAAAAAAAAATTAAATTAATTGTTATTTTACAATATCTTCTAATATGAATAAGAGTACTTTGTATTGGTACGTTTTGTTTTTTGTTTTTTTTTTTTAAACGGAACTGAACCTAAGTGACCGGCCTGCGGCCGGGCACCCGTCTTATTCATGTTCTAACCTAACCTAACCTATCCAAACCTTTTAAAACTAGTTTGGATTCCTTTAGACCTCAGCCCACCGGCAACTACGACTAACTAAACACTGATCTAGCTATCTGGCTTTCATCAGTGCATCAACAGCAGCATAACTAGTATTAAAATAGTAATGAGTTTTTATTAATGCATATATTCACATTAAATCTTGAATCTAAAGTCTAAAGGTGTCAAAACTAGATTTAGGTTAGGTTAGGTTAGAACATGAATACGAGGGGTGCCCGGCCACAGGCCGGGCACTTGGGTTCAGTTCAGTCAAAAATTATATATTATTTACTATTATTTATATTTGAATGAGAATGAAAAATAGCAATTATTTTGAATAGTTTTCAGAATGAGACAGACGGGTGTGGTAGGGTAAAATCTCCAATTTAAAGTTCTCTTATTGCGTATATGTTATGTGTGTTTGCATAGTAGTTTACTATAATGGTAAGCGGTTCGTGTAACGATCTTGCGCGTCTATATTTACAAGTGTGTGGGCAGTTCGTGCATTGATTATTCGATGACGGGACCTCGTAAGAGTCCCGTATCGTTATTTTTCGTCACTACCTACCCGTACCTCCCCCCCCGTGCAGGGAGTGGGTAATTTGCGCGCCTGCTGCCTTCCTTGGATGTGGTAGCAGTTTCTCAGGCTCCCTCACCGGAATCGAACCCTGATTCCCCGTTACCCGCGACAGACAATGGTAGTCGCAGAAACTCATTCCGATTACGAGACCTCGTAAGAGTCCCGTATCGTTATTTTTCGTCACTACCTACCCCCCCCTACCTCCCCCCGTGCGGGGTACAATATTGATATGATATTAAAAAAATACCATTAATAAATAACATAATAAAAGACCACCACTTTTATAGAGACATAACGCCACATAATTATAAAAAGTATAGTGTGTGGATCTAATCAACCACCACTGGCACCAGACCCTCAATGCCCTTAAATTTTACCTCGTTAAAATATTTAAAGTGTACTCATTCCGATTGCGAGACCTCGTAAGAGTCCCGTATCGTTATTTTTCGTCACTACCTACCCGTACCTCCCCCCTGTGCGGGGTACAATATTGATATGATATTAAAATAATACCATTAATAAATAACATAATAAAAGACCACCACTTTTATAGAGACATAACGCCACTGTGTGGCGCCGCCATCAGTCTCCTTAGACTCGGTACTTTGTCGTCGCCGTCGACTTCGCACCTTCGCCCCATATAGTAGTGGCGCGGCGCGACGGGCCTAATGTGTAAGTGAAAAAAAAAAAAAAAAATTAAATTAATTGTTATTTTACAATATCTTCTAATATGAATAAGAGTACTTTGTATTGGTACGTTTTGTTTTTTGTTTTTTTTTTTTTAAACGGAACTGAACCTAAGTGACCGGCCTGCGGCCGGGCACCCGTCTTATTCATGTTCTAACCTAACCTAACCTATCCAAACCTTTTAAAACTAGTTTGGATTCCTTTAGACCTCAGCCCACCGGCAACTACGACTAACTAAACACTGATCTAGCTATCTGGCTTTCATCAGTGCATCAACAGCAGCATAACTAGTATTAAAATAGTAATGAGTTTTTATTAATGCATATATTCACATTAAATCTTGAATCTAAAGTCTAAAGGTGTCAAAACTAGATTTAGGTTAGGTTAGGTTAGAACATGAATACGAGGGGTGCCCGGCCACAGGCCGGGCACTTGGGTTCAGTTCAGTCAAAAATTATATATTATTTACTATTATTTATATTTGAATGAGAATGAAAAATAGCAATTATTTTGAATAGTTTTCAGAATGAGACAGACGGGTGTGGTAGGGTAAAATCTCCAATTTAAAGTTCTCTTATTGCGTATATGTTATGTGTGTTTGCATAGTAGTTTACTATAATGGTAAGCGGTTCGTGTAACGATCTTGCGCGTCTATATTTACAAGTGTGTGGGCAGTTCGTGTATTGATTATTCGATGACGGGACCTCGTAAGAGTCCCGTATCGTTATTTTTCATCACTACCTACCCGTACCTCCCCCCCCGTGCAGGGAGTGGGTAATTTGCGCGCCTGCTGCCTTCCTTGGATGTGGTAGCAGTTTCTCAGGCTCCCTCACCGGAATCGAACCCTGATTCCCCGTTACCCGCGACAGACAATGGTAGTCGCAGAAACTCATTCCGATTACGAGACCTCGTAAGAGTCCCGTATCGTTATTTTTCGTCACTACCTACCCCCCTACCTCCCCCCGTGCGGGGTACAATATTGATATGATATTAAAAAAATACCATTAATAAATAACATAATAAAAGACCACCACTTTTATAGAGACATAACGCCACATAATTATAAAAAGTATAGTGTGTGGATCTAATCAACCACCACTGGCACCAGACCCTCAATGCCCTTAAATTTTACCTCGTTAAAATATTTAAAGTGTACTCATTCCGATTGCGAGACCTCGTAAGAGTCCCGTATCGTTATTTTTCGTCACTACCTACCCGTACCTCCCCCCTGTGCGGGGTAAAATATTGATATGATATTAAAATAATACCATTAATAAATAACATAATAAAAGACCACCACTTTTATAGAGACATAACGCCACTGTGTGGCGCCGCCATCAGTCTCCTTAGACTCGGTACTTTGTCGTCGCCGTCGACTTCGCACCTTCGCCCCATATAGTAGTGGCGCGGCGCGACGGGCCTAATGTGTAAGTGAAAAAAAAAAAAAAAATTAAATTAATTGTTATTTTACAATATCTTCTAATATGAATAAGAGTACTTTGTATTGGTACGTTTTGTTTTTTGTTTTTTTTTTTTTAAACGGAACTGAACCTAAGTGACCGGCCTGCGGCCGGGCACCCGTCTTATTCATGTTCTAACCTAACCTAACCTATCCAAACCTTTTAAAACTAGTTTGGATTCCTTTAGACCTCAGCCCACCGGCAACTACGACTAACTAAACACTGATCTAGCTATCTGGCTTTCATCAGTGCATCAACAGCAGCATAACTAGTATTAAAATAGTAATGAGTTTTTATTAATGCATATATTCACATTAAATCTTGAATCTAAAGTCTAAAGGTGTCAAAACTAGATTTAGGTTAGGTTAGGTTAGAACATGAATACGAGGGGTGCCCGGCCACAGGCCGGGCACTTGGGTTCAGTTCAGTCAAAAATTATATATTATTTACTATTATTTATATTTGAATGAGAATGAAAAATAGCAATTATTTTGAATAGTTTTCAGAATGAGACAGACGGGTGTGGTAGGGTAAAATCTCCAATTTAAAGTTCTCTTATTGCGTATATGTTATGTGTGTTTGCATAGTAGTTTACTATAATGGTAAGCGGTTCGTGTAACGATCTTGCGCGTCTATATTTACAAGTGTGTGGGCAGTTCGTGTATTGATTATTCGATGACGGGCCCTCGTAAGAGTCCCGTATCGTTATTTTTCGTCACTACCTACCCGTACCTCCCCCCCCGTGCAGGGAGTGGGTAATTTACGCGCCTGCTGCCTTCCTTGGATGTGGTAGCAGTTTCTCAGGCTCCCTCACCGGAATCGAACCCTGATTCCCCGTTACCCGCGACAGACAATGGTAGTCGCAGAAACTCATTCCGATTACGAGACCTCGTAAGAGTCCCGTATCGTTATTTTTCGTCACTACCTACCCCCCCCTACCTCCCCCCGTGCGGGGTACAATATTGATATGATATTAAAAAAATACCATTAATAAATAACATAATAAAAGACCACCACTTTTATAGAGACATAACGCCACATAATTATAAAAAGTATAGTGTGTGGATCTAATCAACCACCACTGGCACCAGACCCTCAATGCCCTTAAATTTTACCTCGTTAAAATATTTAAAGTGTACTCATTCCGATTGCGAGACCTCGTAAGAGTCCCGTATCGTTATTTTTCGTCACTACCTACCCGTACCTCCCCCCTGTGCGGGGTACAATATTGATATGATATTAAAATAATACCATTAATAAATAACATAATAAAAGACCACCACTTTTATAGAGACATAACGCCACTGTGTGGCGCCGCCATCAGTCTCCTTAGACTCGGTACTTTGTCGTCGCCGTCGACTTCGCACCTTCGCCCCATATAGTAGTGGCGCGGCGCGACGGGCCTAATGTGTAAGTGAAAAAAAAAAAAAAAATTAAATTATTGTTTTTTTTTTTTTAAACGGAACTGAACCTAAGTGACCGGCCTGCGGCCGGGCACCCGTCTTATTCATGTTCTAACCTAACCTAACCTATCCAAACCTTTTAAAACTAGTTTGGATTCCTTTAGACCTCAGCCCACCGGCAACTACGACTAACTAAACACTGATCTAGCTATCTGGCTTTCATCAGTGCATCAACAGCAGCATAACTAGTATTAAAATAGTAATGAGTTTTTATTAATGCATATATTCACATTAAATCTTGAATCTAAAGTCTAAAGGTGTCAAAACTAGATTTAGGTTAGGTTAGGTTAGAACATGAATACGAGGGGTGCCCGGCCACAGGCCGGGCACTTGGGTTCAGTTCAGTCAAAAATTATATATTATTTACTATTATTTATATTTGAATGAGAATGAAAAATAGCAATTATTTTGAATAGATTTCAGAATGAGACAGACGGGTGTGGTAGGGTAAAATCTCCAATTTAAAGTTCTCTTATTGCGTATATGTTATGTGTGTTTGCATAGTAGTTTACTATAATGGTAAGCGGTTCGTGTAACGATCTTGCGCGTCTATATTTACAAGTGTGTGGGCAGTTCGTGTATTGATTATTCGATGACGGGACCTCGTAAGAGTCCCGTATCGTTATTTTTCGTCACTACCTACCCGTACCTCCCCCCCGTGCAGGGAGTGGGTAATTTGCGCGCCTGCTGCCTTCCTTGGATGTGGTAGCAGTTTCTCAGGCTCCCTCACCGGAATCGAACCCTGATTCCCCGTTACCCGCGACAGACAATGGTAGTCGCAGAAACTCATTCCGATTACGAGACCTCGTAAGAGTCCCGTATCGTTATTTTTCGTCACTACCTACCCGTACCTCCCCCCTGTGCGGGGTACAATATTGATATGATATTAAAATAATACCATTAATAAATAACATAATAAAAGACCACCACTTTTATAGAGACATAACGCCACTGTGTGGCGCCGCCATCAGTCTCCTTAGACTCGGTACTTTGTCGTCGCCGTCGACTTCGCACCTTCGCCCCATATAGTAGTGGCGCGGCGCGACGGGCCTAATGTGTAAGTGAAAAAAAAAAAAAAAAATTAAATTAATTGTTATTTTACAATATCTTCTAATATGAATAAGAGTACTTTGTATTGGTACGTTTTGTTTTTTGTTTTTTTTTTTTTAAACGGAACTGAACCTAAGTGACCGGCCTGCGGCCGGGCACCCGTCTTATTCATGTTCTAACCTAACCTAACCTATCCAAACCTTTTAAAACTAGTTTGGATTCCTTTAGACCTCAGCCCACCGGCAACTACGACTAACTAAACACTGATCTAGCTATCTGGCTTTCATCAGTGCATCAACAGCAGCATAACTAGTATTAAAATAGTAATGAGTTTTTATTAATGCATATATTCACATTAAATCTTGAATCTAAAGTCTAAAGGTGTCAAAACTAGATTTAGGTTAGGTTAGGTTAGAACATGAATACGAGGGGTGCCCGGCCACAGGCCGGGCACTTGGGTTCAGTTCAGTCAAAAATTATATATTATTTACTATTATTTATATTTGAATGAGAATGAAAAATAGCAATTATTTTGAATAGTTTTCAGAATGAGACAGACGGGTGTGGTAGGGTAAAATCTCCAATTTAAAGTTCTCTTATTGCGTATATGTTATGTGTGTTTGCATAGTAGTTTACTATAATGGTAAGCGGTTCGTGTAACGATCTTGCGCGTCTATATTTACAAGTGTGTGGGCAGTTCGTGTATTGATTATTCGATGACCGGCCCTCGTAAGAGTCCCGTATCGTTATTTTTCGTCACTACCTACCCGTACCTCCCCCCCCGTGCAGGGAGTGGGTAATTTACGCGCCTGCTGCCTTCCTTGGATGTGGTAGCAGTTTCTCAGGCTCCCTCACCGGAATCGAACCCTGATTCCCCGTTACCCGCGACAGACAATGGTAGTCGCAGAAACTCATTCCGATTACGAGACCTCGTAAGAGTCCCGTATCGTTATTTTTCGTCACTACCTACCCCCCCTACCTCCCCCCGTGCGGGGTACAATATTGATATGATATTAAAAAAATACCATTAATAAATAACATAATAAAAGACCACCACTTTTATAGAGACATAACGCCACATAATTATAAAAAGTATAGTGTGTGGATCTAATCAACCACCACTGGCACCAGACCCTCAATGCCCTTAAATTTTACCTCGTTAAAATATTTAAAGTGTACTCATTCCGATTGCGAGACCTCGTAAGAGTCCCGTATCGTTATTTTTCGTCACTACCTACCCGTACCTCCCCCCTGTGCGGGGTACAATATTGATATGATATTAAAATAATACCATTAATAAATAACATAATAAAAGACCACCACTTTTATAGAGACATAACGCCACTGTGTGGCGCCGCCATCAGTCTCCTTAGACTCGGTACTTTGTCGTCGCCGTCGACTTCGCACCTTCGCCCCATATAGTAGTGGCGCGGCGCGACGGGCCTAATGTGTAAGTGAAAAAAAAAAAAAAAAATTAAATTAATTGTTATTTTACAATATCTTCTAATATGAATAAGAGTACTTTGTATTGGTACGTTTTGTTTTTTGTTTTTTTTTTTTTAAACGGAACTGAACCTAAGTGACCGGCCTGCGGCCGGGCACCCGTCTTATTCATGTTCTAACCTAACCTAACCTATCCAAACCTTTTAAAACTAGTTTGGATTCCTTTAGACCTCAGCCCACCGGCAACTACGACTAACTAAACACTGATCTAGCTATCTGGCTTTCATCAGTGCATCAACAGCAGCATAACTAGTATTAAAATAGTAATGAGTTTTTATTAATGCATATATTCACATTAAATCTTGAATCTAAAGTCTAAAGGTGTCAAAACTAGATTTAGGTTAGGTTAGGTTAGAACATGAATACGAGGGGTGCCCGGCCACAGGCCGGGCACTTGGGTTCAGTTCAGTCAAAAATTATATATTATTTACTATTATTTATATTTGAATGAGAATGAAAAATAGCAATTATTTTGAATAGTTTTCAGAATGAGACAGACGGGTGTGGTAGGGTAAAATCTCCAATTTAAAGTTCTCTTATTGCGTATATGTTATGTGTGTTTGCATAGTAGTTTACTATAATGGTAAGCGGTTCGTGTAACGATCTTGCGCGTCTATATTTACAAGTGTGTGGGCAGTTCGTGTATTGATTATTCGATGACCGGCCCTCGTAAGAGTCCCGTATCGTTATTTTTCGTCACTACCTACCCGTACCTCCCCCCCCGTGCAGGGAGTGGGTAATTTACGCGCCTGCTGCCTTCCTTGGATGTGGTAGCAGTTTCTCAGGCTCCCTCACCGGAATCGAACCCTGATTCCCCGTTACCCGCGACAGACAATGGTAGTCGCAGAAACTCATTCCGATTACGAGACCTCGTAAGAGTCCCGTATCGTTATTTTTCGTCACTACCTACCCCCCCTACCTCCCCCCGTGCGGGGTACAATATTGATATGATATTAAAAAAATACCATTAATAAATAACATAATAAAAGACCACCACTTTTATAGAGACATAACGCCACATAATTATAAAAAGTATAGTGTGTGGATCTAATCAACCACCACTGGCACCAGACCCTCAATGCCCTTAAATTTTACCTCGTTAAAATATTTAAAGTGTACTCATTCCGATTGCGAGACCTCGTAAGAGTCCCGTATCGTTATTTTTCGTCACTACCTACCCGTACCTCCCCCCTGTGCGGGGTACAATATTGATATGATATTAAAATAATACCATTAATAAATAACATAATAAAAGACCACCACTTTTATAGAGACATAACGCCACTGTGTGGCGCCGCCATCAGTCTCCTTAGACTCGGTACTTTGTCGTCGCCGTCGACTTCGCACCTTCGCCCCATATAGTAGTGGCGCGGCGCGACGGGCCTAATGTGTAAGTGAAAAAAAAAAAAAAAAATTAAATTAATTGTTATTTTACAATATCTTCTAATATGAATAAGAGTACTTTGTATTGGTACGTTTTGTTTTTTGTTTTTTTTTTTTTAAACGGAACTGAACCTAAGTGACCGGCCTGCGGCCGGGCACCCGTCTTATTCATGTTCTAACCTAACCTAACCTATCCAAACCTTTTAAAACTAGTTTGGATTCCTTTAGACCTCAGCCCACCGGCAACTACGACTAACTAAACACTGATCTAGCTATCTGGCTTTCATCAGTGCATCAACAGCAGCATAACTAGTATTAAAATAGTAATGAGTTTTTATTAATGCATATATTCACATTAAATCTTGAATCTAAAGTCTAAAGGTGTCAAAACTAGATTTAGGTTAGGTTAGGTTAGAACATGAATACGAGGGGTGCCCGGCCACAGGCCGGGCACTTGGGTTCAGTTCAGTCAAAAATTATATATTATTTACTATTATTTATATTTGAATGAGAATGAAAAATAGCAATTATTTTGAATAGTTTTCAGAATGAGACAGACGGGTGTGGTAGGGTAAAATCTCCAATTTAAAGTTCTCTTATTGCGTATATGTTATGTGTGTTTGCATAGTAGTTTACTATAATGGTAAGCGGTTCGTGTAACGATCTTGCGCGTCTATATTTACAAGTGTGTGGGCAGTTCGTGTATTGATTATTCGATGACGGGACCTCGTAAGAGTCCCGTATCGTTATTTTTCGTCACTACCTACCCGTACCTCCCCCCCCGTGCAGGGAGTGGGTAATTTGCGCGCCTGCTGCCTTCCTTGGATGTGGTAGCAGTTTCTCAGGCTCCCTCACCGGAATCGAACCCTGATTCCCCGTTACCCGCGACAGACAATGGTAGTCGCAGAAACTCATTCCGATTACGAGACCTCGTAAGAGTCCCGTATCGTTATTTTTCGTCACTACCTACCCCCCTACCTCCCCCCGTGCGGGGTACAATATTGATATGATATTAAAAAAATACCATTAATAAATAACATAATAAAAGACCACCACTTTTATAGAGACATAACGCCACATAATTATAAAAAGTATAGTGTGTGGATCTAATAAACCACCACTGGCACCAGACCCTCAATGCCCTTAAATTTTACCTCGTTAAAATATTTAAAGTGTACTCATTCCGATTGCGAGACCTCGTAAGAGTCCCGTATCGTTATTTTTCGTCACTACCTACCCGTACCTCCCCCCTGTGCGGGGTACAATATTGATATGATATTAAAATAATACCATTAATAAATAACATAATAAAAGACCACCACTTTTATAGAGACATAACGCCACTGTGTGGCGCCGCCATCAGTCTCCTTAGACTCGGTACTTTGTCGTCGCCGTCGACTTCGCACCTTCGCCCCATATAGTAGTGGCGCGGCGCGACGGGCCTAATGTGTAAGTGAAAAAAAAAAAAAAAAATTAAATTAATTGTTATTTTACAATATCTTCTAATATGAATAAGAGTACTTTGTATTGGTACGTTTTGTTTTTTGTTTTTTTTTTTTTAAACGGAACTGAACCTAAGTGACCGGCCTGCGGCCGGGCACCCGTCTTATTCATGTTCTAACCTAACCTAACCTATCCAAACCTTTTAAAACTAGTTTGGATTCCTTTAGACCTCAGCCCACCGGCAACTACGACTAACTAAACACTGATCTAGCTATCTGGCTTTCATCAGTGCATCAACAGCAGCATAACTAGTATTAAAATAGTAATGAGTTTTTATTAATGCATATATTCACATTAAATCTTGAATCTAAAGTCTAAAGGTGTCAAAACTAGATTTAGGTTAGGTTAGAACATGAATACGAGGGGTGCCCGGCCACAGGCCGGGCACTTGGGTTCAGTTCAGTCAAAAATTATATATTATTTACTATTATTTATATTTGAATGAGAATGAAAAATAGCAATTATTTTGAATAGTTTTCAGAATGAGACAGACGGGTGTGGTAGGGTAAAATCTCCAATTTAAAGTTCTCTTATTGCGTATATGTTATGTGTGTTTGCATAGTAGTTTACTATAATGGTAAGCGGTTCGTGTAACGATCTTGCGCGTCTATATTTACAAGTGTGTGGGCAGTTCGTGTATTGATTATTCGATGACGGGACCTCGTAAGAGTCCCGTATCGTTATTTTTCGTCACGACCTACCCGTACCTCCCACCCCGTGCAGGGAGTGGGTAATTTGCGCGCCTGCTGCCTTCCTTGGATGTGGTAGCAGTTTCTCAGGCTCCCTCACCGGAATCGAACCCTGATTCCCCGTTACCCGCGACAGACAATGGTAGTCGCAGAAACTCATTCCGATTACGAGACCTCGTAAGAGTCCCGTATCGTTATTTTTCGTCACTACCTACCCCCCCCTACCCCCCCCCGTGCGGGGTACAATATTGATATGATATTAAAAAAATACCATTAATAAATAACATAATAAAAGACCACCACTTTTATAGAGACATAACGCCACATAATTATAAAAAGTATAGTGTGTGGATCTAATCAACCACCACTGGCACCAGACCCTCAATGCCCTTTAATTTTACCTCGTTAAAATATTTAAAGTGTACTCATTCCGATTGCGAGACCTCGTAAGAGTCCCGTATCGTTATTTTTCGTCACTACCTACCCGTACCTCCCCCCTGTGCGGGGTACAATATTGATATGATATTAAAATAATACCATTAATAAATAACATAATAAAAGACCACCACTTTTATAGAGACATAACGCCACATAATTATAAAAAGTATAGTGTGTGGATCTAATCAACCACCACTGGCACCAGACCCTCAATGCCCTTAAATTTTACCTCGTTAAAATATTTAAAGTGTACTCATTCCGATTGCGAGACCTCGTAAGAGTCCCGTATCGTTATTTTTCGTCACTACCTACCCGTACCTCCCCCCTGTGCGGGGTACAATATTGATATGATATTAAAATAATACCATTAATAAATAACATAATAAAAGACCACCACTTTTATAGAGACATAACGCCACTGTGTGGCGCCGCCATCAGTCTCCTTAGACTCGGTACTTTGTCGTCGCCGTCGACTTCGCACCTTCGCCCCATATAGTAGTGGCGCGGCGCGACGGGCCTAATGTGTAAGTGAAAAAAAAAAAAAAAAATTAAATTAATTGTTATTTTACAATATCTTCTAATATGAATAAGAGTACTTTGTATTGGTACGTTTTGTTTTTTGTTTTTTTTTTTTTAAACGGAACTGAACCTAAGTGACCGGCCTGCGGCCGGGCACCCGTCTTATTCATGTTCTAACCTAACCTAACCTATCCAAACCTTTTAAAACTAGTTTGGATTCCTTTAGACCTCAGCCCACCGGCAACTACGACTAACTAAACACTGATCTAGCTATCTGGCTTTCATCAGTGCATCAACAGCAGCATAACTAGTATTAAAATAGTAATGAGTTTTTATTAATGCATATATTCACATTAAATCTTGAATCTAAAGTCTAAAGGTGTCAAAACTAGATTTAGGTTAGGTTAGGTTAGAACATGAATACGAGGGGTGCCCGGCCACAGGCCGGGCACTTGGGTTCAGTTCAGTCAAAAATTATATATTATTTACTATTATTTATATTTGAATGAGAATGAAAAATAGCAATTATTTTGAATAGTTTTCAGAATGAGACAGACGGGTGTGGTAGGGTAAAATCTCCAATTTAAAGTTCTCTTATTGCGTATATGTTATGTGTGTTTGCATAGTAGTTTACTATAATGGTAAGCGGTTCGTGTAACGATCTTGCGCGTCTATATTTACAAGTGTGTGGGCAGTTCGTGTATTGATTATTCGATGACGGGCCCTCGTAAGAGTCCCGTATCGTTATTTTTCGTCACTACCTACCCGTACCTCCCCCCCCGTGCAGGGAGTGGGTAATTTGCGCGCCTTCTGCCTTCCTTGGATGTGGTAGCAGTTTCTCAGGCTCCCTCACCGGAATCGAACCCTGATTCCCCGTTACCCGCGACAGACAATGGTAGTCGCAGAAACTCATTCCGATTACGAGACCTCGTAAGAGTCCCGTATCGTTATTTCTCGTCACTACCTACCCCCCCCTACCTCCCCCCGTGCGGGGTACAATATTGATATGATATTAAAAAAATACCATTAATAAATAACATAATAAAAGACCACATTATATATTATATATTATTTACTATTATTTATATTTGAATGAGAATGAAAAATAGCAATTATTTTGAATAGTTTTCAGAATGAGACAGACGGGTGTGGTAGGGTAAAATCTCCAATTTAAAGTTCTCTTATTGCGTATATGTTATGTGTGTTTGCATAGTAGTTTACTATAATGGTAAGCGGTTCGTGTAACGATCTTGCGCGTCTATATTTACAAGTGTGTGGGCAGTTCGTGTATTGATTATTCGATGACGGGCCCTCGTAAGAGTCCCGTATCGTTATTTTTCGTCACTACCTACCCGTACCTCCCCCCCGTGCAGGGAGTGGGTAATTTACGCGCCTGCTGCCTTCCTTGGATGTGGTAGCAGTTTCTCAGGCTCCCTCACCGGAATCGAACCCTGATTCCCCGTTACCCGCGACAGACAATGGTAGTCGCAGAAACTCATTCCGATTACGAGACCTCGTAAGAGTCCCGTATCGTTATTTTTCGTCACTACCTACCCCCCTACCTCCCCCCGTGCGGGGTACAATATTGATATGATATTAAAAAAATACCATTACTAAATAACATAATAAAAGACCACCACTTTTATAGAGACATAACGCCACATAATTATAAAAAGTATAGTGTGTGGATCTAATCAACCACCACTGGCACCAGACCCTCAATGCCCTTAAATTTTACCTCGTTAAAATATTTAAAGTGTACTCATTCCGATTGCGAGACCTCGTAAGAGTCCCGTATCGTTATTTTTCGTCACTACCTACCCGTACCTCCCCCCTGTGCGGGGTACAATATTGATATGATATTAAAATAATACCATTAATAAATAACATAATAAAAGACCACCACTTTTATAGAGACATAACGCCACTGTGTGGCGCCGCCATCAGTCTCCTTAGACTCGGTACTTTGTCGTCGCCGTCGACTTCGCACCTTCGCCCCATATAGTAGTGGCGCGGCGCGACGGGCCTAATGTGTAAGTGAAAAAAAAAAAAAAAAATTAAATTAATTGTTATTTTACAATATCTTCTAATATGAATAAGAGTACTTTGTATTGGTACGTTTTGTTTTTTGTTTTTTTTTTTTTAAACGGAACTGAACCTAAGTGACCGGCCTGCGGCCGGGCACCCGTCTTATTCATGTTCTAACCTAACCTAACCTATCCAAACCTTTTAAAACTAGTTTGGATTCCTTTAGACCTCAGCCCACCGGCAACTACGACTAACTAAACACTGATCTAGCTATCTGGCTTTCATCAGTGCATCAACAGCAGCATAACTAGTATTAAAATAGTAATGAGTTTTTATTAATGCATATATTCACATTAAATCTTGAATCTAAAGTCTAAAGGTGTCAAAACTAGATTTAGGTTAGGTTAGGTTAGAACATGAATACGAGGGGTGCCCGGCCACAGGCCGGGCACTTGGGTTCAGTTCAGTCAAAAATTATATATTATTTACTATTATTTATATTTGAATGAGAATGAAAAATAGCAATTATTTTGAATAGTTTTCAGAATGAGACAGACGGGTGTGGTAGGGTAAAATCTCCAATTTAAAGTTCTCTTATTGCGTATATGTTATGTGTGTTTGCATAGTAGTTTACTATAATGGTAAGCGGTTCGTGTAACGATCTTGCGCGTCTATATTTACAAGTGTGTGGGCAGTTCGTGTATTGATTATTCGATGACGGGACCTCGTAAGAGTCCCGTATCGTTATTTTTCGTCACTACCTACCCGTACCTCCCCCCCCGTGCAGGGAGTGGGTAATTTGCGCGCCTGCTGCCTTCCTTGGATGTGGTAGCAGTTTCTCAGGCTCCCTCACCGGAATCGAACCCTGATTCCCCGTTACCCGCGACAGACAATGGTAGTCGCAGAAACTCATTCCGATTACGAGACCTCGTAAGAGTCCCGTATCGTTATTTTTCGTCACTACCTACCCCCCTACCTCCCCCCGTGCGGGGTACAATATTGATATGATATTAAAAAAATACCATTAATAAATAACATAATAAAAGACCACCACTTTTATAGAGACATAACGCCACATAATTATAAAAAGTATAGTGTGTGGATCTAATCAACCACCACTGGCACCAGACCCTCAATGCCCTTAAATTTTACCTCGTTAAAATATTTAAAGTGTACTCATTCCGATTGCGAGACCTCGTAAGAGTCCCGTATCGTTATTTTTCGTCACTACCTACCCGTACCTCCCCCCTGTGCGGGGTACAATATTGATATGATATTAAAATAATACCATTAATAAATAACATAATAAAAGACCACCACTTTTATAGAGACATAACGCCACTGTGTGGCGCCGCCATCAGTCTCCTTAGACTCGGTACTTTGTCGTCGCCGTCGACTTCGCACCTTCGCCCCATATAGTAGTGGCGCGGCGCGACGGGCCTAATGTGTAAGTGAAAAAAAAAAAAAAAAATTAAATTAATTGTTATTTTACAATATCTTCTAATATGAATAAGAGTACTTTGTATTGGTACGTTTTGTTTTTTGTTTTTTTTTTTTTAAACGGAACTGAACCTAAGTGACCGGCCTGCGGCCGGGCACCCGTCTTATTCATGTTCTAACCTAACCTAACCTATCCAAACCTTTTAAAACTAGTTTGGATTCCTTTAGACCTCAGCCCACCGGCAACTACGACTAACTAAACACTGATCTAGCTATCTGGCTTTCATCAGTGCATCAACAGCAGCATAACTAGTATTAAAATAGTAATGAGTTTTTATTAATGCATATATTCACATTAAATCTTGAATCTAAAGTCTAAAGGTGTCAAAACTAGATTTAGGTTAGGTTAGAACATGAATACGAGGGGTGCCCGGCCACAGGCCGGGCACTTGGGTTCAGTTCAGTCAAAAATTATATATTATTTACTATTATTTATATTTGAATGAGAATGAAAAATAGCAATTATTTTGAATAGTTTTCAGAATGAGACAGACGGGTGTGGTAGGGTAAAATCTCCAATTTAAAGTTCTCTTATTGCGTATATGTTATGTGTGTTTGCATAGTAGTTTACTATAATGGTAAGCGGTTCGTGTAACGATCTTGCGCGTCTATATTTACAAGTGTGTGGGCAGTTCGTGTATTGATTATTCGATGACGGGACCTCGTAAGAGTCCCGTATCGTTATTTTTCGTCACTACCTACCCGTACCTCCCCCCCGTGCAGGGAGTGGGTAATTTGCGCGCCTGCTGCCTTCCTTGGATGTGGTAGCAGTTTCTCAGGCTCCCTCACCGGAATCGAGCCCTGATTCCCCGTTACCCGCGACAGACAATGGTAGTCGCAGAAACTCATTCCGATTACGAGACCTCGTAAGAGTCCCGTATCGTTATTTTTCGTCACTACCTACCCGTACCTCCCCCCTGTGCGGGGTACAATATTGATATGATATTAAAATAATACCATTAATAAATAACATAATAAAAGACCACCACTTTTATAGAGACATAACGCCACTGTGTGGCGCCGCCATCAGTCTCCTTAGACTCGGTACTTTGTCGTCGCCGTCGACTTCGCACCTTCGCCCCATATAGTAGTGGCGCGGCGCGACGGGCCTAATGTGTAAGTGAAAAAAAAAAAAAAAAATTAAATTAATTGTTATTTTACAATATCTTCTAATATGAATAAGAGTACTTTGTATTGGTACGTTTTGTTTTTTGTTTTTTTTTTTTTAAACGGAACTGAACCTAAGTGACCGGCCTGCGGCCGGGCACCCGTCTTATTCATGTTCTAACCTAACCTAACCTATCCAAACCTTTTAAAACTAGTTTGGATTCCTTTAGACCTCAGCCCACCGGCAACTACGACTAACTAAACACTGATCTAGCTATCTGGCTTTCATCAGTGCATCAACAGCAGCATAACTAGTATTAAAATAGTAATGAGTTTTTATTAATGCATATATTCACATTAAATCTTGAATCTAAAGTCTAAAGGTGTCAAAACTAGATTTAGGTTAGGTTAGGTTAGAACATGAATACGAGGGGTGCCCGGCCACAGGCCGGGCACTTGGGTTCAGTTCAGTCAAAAATTATATATTATTTACTATTATTTATATTTGAATGAGAATGAAAAATAGCAATTATTTTGAATAGTTTTCAGAATGAGACAGACGGGTGTGGTAGGGTAAAATCTCCAATTTAAAGTTCTCTTATTGCGTATATGTTATGTGTGTTTGCATAGTAGTTTACTATAATGGTAAGCGGTTCGTGTAACGATCTTGCGCGTCTATATTTACAAGTGTGTGGGCAGTTCGTGTATTGATTATTCGATGACGGGACCTCGTAAGAGTCCCGTATCGTTATTTTTCGTCACTACCTACCCGTACCTCCCCCCCCGTGCAGGGAGTGGGTAATTTGCGCGCCTGCTGCCTTCCTTGGATGTGGTAGCAGTTTCTCAGGCTCCCTCACCGGAATCGAACCCTGATTCCCCGTTACCCGCGACAGACAATGGTAGTCGCAGAAACTCATTCCGATTACGAGACCTCGTAAGAGTCCCGTATCGTTATTTTTCGTCACTACCTACCCCCCTACCTCCCCCCGTGCGGGGTACAATATTGATATGATATTAAAAAAATACCATTAATAAATAACATAATAAAAGACCACCACTTTTATAGAGACATAACGCCACATAATTATAAAAAGTATAGTGTGTGGATCTAATCAACCACCACTGGCACCAGACCCTCAATGCCCTTAAATTTTACCTCGTTAAAATATTTAAAGTGTACTCATTCCGATTGCGAGACCTCGTAAGAGTCCCGTATCGTTATTTTTCGTCACTACCTACCCGTACCTCCCCCCTGTGCGGGGTACAATATTGATATGATATTAAAATAATACCATTAATAAATAACATAATAAAAGACCACCACTTTTATAGAGACATAACGCCACTGTGTGGCGCCGCCATCAGTCTCCTTAGACTCGGTACTTTGTCGTCGCCGTCGACTTCGCACCTTCGCCCCATATAGTAGTGGCGCGGCGCGACGGGCCTAATGTGTAAGTGAAAAAAAAAAAAAAAAATTAAATTAATTGTTATTTTACAATATCTTCTAATATGAATAAGAGTACTTTGTATTGGTACGTTTTGTTTTTTGTTTTTTTTTTTTTAAACGGAACTGAACCTAAGTGACCGGCCTGCGGCCGGGCACCCGTCTTATTCATGTTCTAACCTAACCTAACCTATCCAAACCTTTTAAAACTAGTTTGGATTCCTTTAGACCTCAGCCCACCGGCAACTACGACTAACTAAACACTGATCTAGCTATCTGGCTTTCATCAGTGCATCAACAGCAGCATAACTAGTATTAAAATAGTAATGAGTTTTTATTAATGCATATATTCACATTAAATCTTGAATCTAAAGTCTAAAGGTGTCAAAACTAGATTTAGGTTAGGTTAGGTTAGAACATAAATACGAGGGGTGCCCGGCCACAGGCCGGGCACTTGGGTTCAGTTCAGTCAAAAATTATATATTATTTACTATTATTTATATTTGAATGAGAATGAAAAATAGCAATTATTTTGAATAGTTTTCAGAATGAGACAGACGGGTGTGGTAGGGTAAAATCTCCAATTTAAAGTTCTCTTATTGCGTATATGTTATGTGTGTTTGCATAGTAGTTTACTATAATGGTAAGCGGTTCGTGTAACGATCTTGCGCGTCTATATTTACAAGTGTGTGGGCAGTTCGTGTATTGATTATTCGATGACGGGACCTCGTAAGAGTCCCGTATCGTTATTTTTCGTCACTACCTACCCGTACCTCCCCCCCCGTGCAGGGAGTGGGTAATTTGCGCGCCTGCTGCCTTCCTTGGATGTGGTAGCAGTTTCTCAGGCTCCCTCACCGGAATCGAACCCTGATTCCCCGTTACCCGCGACAGACAATGGTAGTCGCAGAAACTCATTCCGATTACGAGACCTCGTAAGAGTCCCGTATCGTTATTTTTCGTCACTACCTACCCCCCCCTACCCCCCCCCGTGCGGGGTACAATATTGATATGATATTAAAAAAATACCATTAATAAATAACATAATAAAAGACCACCACTTTTATAGAGACATAACGCCACATAATTATAAAAAGTATAGTGTGTGGATCTAATCAACCACCACTGGCACCAGACCCTCAATGCCCTTAAATTTTACCTCGTTAAAATATTTAAAGTGTACTCATTCCGATTGCGAGACCTCGTAAGAGTCCCGTATCGTTATTTTTCGTCACTACCTACCCGTACCTCCCCCCTGTGCGGGGTACAATATTGATATGATATTAAAATAATACCATTAATAAATAACATAATAAAAGACCACCACTTTTATAGAGACATAACGCCACTGTGTGGTGCCGCCATCAGTCTCCTTAGACTCGGTACTTTGTCGTCGCCGTCGACTTCGCACCTTCGCCCCATATAGTAGTGGCGCGGCGCGACGGGCCTAATGTGTAAGTGAAAAAAAAAAAAAAAAATTAAATTAATTGTTATTTTACAATATCTTCTAATATGAATAAGAGTACTTTGTATTGGTACGTTTTGTTTTTTGTTTTTTTTTTTTAAACGGAACTGAACCTAAGTGACCGGCCTGCGGCCGGGCACCCGTCTTATTCATGTTCTAACCTAACCTAACCTATCCAAACCTTTTAAAACTAGTTTGGATTCCTTTAGACCTCAGCCCACCGGCAACTACGACTAACTAAACACTGATCTAGCTATCTGGCTTTCATCAGTGCATCAACAGCAGCATAACTAGTATTAAAATAGTAATGAGTTTTTATTAATGCATATATTCACATTAAATCTTGAATCTAAAGTCTAAAGGTGTCAAAACTAGATTTAGGTTAGGTTAGGTTAGAACATGAATACGAGGGGTGCCCGGCCACAGGCCGGGCACTTGGGTTCAGTTCAGTCAAAAATTATATATTATTTACTATTATTTATATTTGAATGAGAATGAAAAATAGCAATTATTTTGAATAGTTTTCAGAATGAGACAGACGGGTGTGGTAGGGTAAAATCTCCAATTTAAAGTTCTCTTATTGCGTATATGTTATGTGTGTTTGCATAGTAGTTTACTATAATGGTAAGCGGTTCGTGTAACGATCTTGCGCGTCTATATTTACAAGTGTGTGGGCAGTTCGTGTATTGATTATTCGATGACGGGACCTCGTAAGAGTCCCGTATCGTTATTTTTCGTCACTACCTACCCGTACCTCCCCCCCCGTGCAGGGAGTGGGTAATTTGCGCGCCTGCTGCCTTCCTTGGATGTGGTAGCAGTTTCTCAGGCTCCCTCACCGGAATCGAACCCTGATTCCCCGTTACCCGCGACAGACAATGGTAGTCGCAGAAACTCATTCCGATTACGAGACCTCGTAAGAGTCCCGTATCGTTATTTTTCGTCACTACCTACCCCCCCCCTACCTCCCCCCGTGCGGGGTACAATATTGATATGATATTAAAAAAATACCATTAATAAATAACATAATAAAAGACCACCACTTTTATAGAGACATAACGCCACATAATTATAAAAAGTATAGTGTGTGGATCTAATCAACCACCACTGGCACCAGACCCTCAATGCCCTTAAATTTTACCTCGTTAAAATATTTAAAGTGTACTCATTCCGATTGCGAGACCTCGTAAGAGTCCCGTATCGTTATTTTTCGTCACTACCTACCCGTACCTCCCCCCTGTGCGGGGTACAATATTGATATGATATTAAAATAATACCATTAATAAATAACATAATAAAAGACCACCACTTTTATAGAGACATAACGCCACTGTGTGGCGCCGCCATCAGTCTCCTTAGACTCGGTACTTTGTCGTCGCCGTCGACTTCGCACCTTCGCCCCATATAGTAGTGGCGCGGCGCGACGGGCCTAATGTGTAAGTGAAAAAAAAAAAAAAAATTAAATTAATTGTTATTTTACAATATCTTCTAATATGAATAAGAGTACTTTGTATTGGTACGTTTTGTTTTTTGTTTTTTTTTTTTAAACGGAACTGAACCTAAGTGACCGGCCTGCGGCCGGGCACCCGTCTTATTCATGTTCTAACCTAACCTAACCTATCCAAACCTTTTAAAACTAGTTTGGATTCCTTTAGACCTCAGCCCACCGGCAACTACGACTAACTAAACACTGATCTAGCTATCTGGCTTTCATCAGTGCATCAACAGCAGCATAACTAGTATTAAAATAGTAATGAGTTTTTATTAATGCATATATTCACATTAAATCTTGAATCTAAAGTCTAAAGGTGTCAAAACTAGATTTAGGTTAGGTTAGGTTAGAACATGAATACGAGGGGTGCCCGGCCACAGGCCGGGCACTTGGGTTCAGTTCAGTCAAAAATTATATATTATTTACTATTATTTATATTTGAATGAGAATGAAAAATAGCAATTATTTTGAATAGTTTTCAGAATGAGACAGACGGGTGTGGTAGGGTAAAATCTCCAATTTAAAGTTCTCTTATTGCGTATATGTTATGTGTGTTTGCATAGTAGTTTACTATAATGGTAAGCGGTTCGTGTAACGATCTTGCGCGTCTATATTTACAAGTGTGTGGGCAGTTCGTGTATTGATTATTCGATGACGGGACCTCGTAAGAGTCCCGTATCGTTATTTTTCGTCACTACCTACCCGTACCTCCCCCCCCGTGCAGGGAGTGGGTAATTTGCGCGCCTGCTGCCTTCCTTGGATGTGGTAGCAGTTTCTCAGGCTCCCTCACCGGAATCGAACCCTGATTCCCCGTTACCCGCGACAGACAATGGTAGTCGCAGAAACTCATTCCGATTACGAGACCTCGTAAGAGTCCCGTATCGTTATTTTTCGTCACTACCTACCCCCCCCCTACCTCCCCCCGTGCGGGGTACAATATTGATATGATATTAAAAAAATACCATTAATAAATAACATAATAAAAGACCACCACTTTTATAGAGACATAACGCCACATAATTATAAAAAGTATAGTGTGTGGATCTAATCAACCACCACTGGCACCAGACCCTCAATGCCCTTAAATTTTACCTCGTTAAAATATTTAAAGTGTACTCATTCCGATTGCGAGACCTCGTAAGAGTCCCGTATCGTTATTTTTCGTCACTACCTACCCGTACCTCCCCCCTGTGCGGGGTACAATATTGATATGATATTAAAATAATACCATTAATAAATAACATAATAAAAGACCACCACTTTTATAGAGACATAACGCCACTGTGTGGCGCCGCCATCAGTCTCCTTAGACTCGGTACTTTGTCGTCGCCGTCGACTTCGCACCTTCGCCCCATATAGTAGTGGCGCGGCGCGACGGGCCTAATGTGTAAGTGAAAAAAAAAAAAAAAATTAAATTAATTGTTATTTTACAATATCTTCTAATATGAATAAGAGTACTTTGTATTGGTACGTTTTGTTTTTTGTTTTTTTTTTTTAAACGGAACTGAACCTAAGTGACCGGCCTGCGGCCGGGCACCCGTCTTATTCATGTTCTAACCTAACCTAACCTATCCAAACCTTTTAAAACTAGTTTGGATTCCTTTAGACCTCAGCCCACCGGCAACTACGACTAACTAAACACTGATCTAGCTATCTGGCTTTCATCAGTGCATCAACAGCAGCATAACTAGTATTAAAATAGTAATGAGTTTTTATTAATGCATATATTCACATTAAATCTTGAATCTAAAGTCTAAAGGTGTCAAAACTAGATTTAGGTTAGGTTAGGTTAGAACATGAATACGAGGGGTGCCCGGCCACAGGCCGGGCACTTGGGTTCAGTTCAGTCAAAAATTATATATTATTTACTATTATTTATATTTGAATGAGAATGAAAAATAGCAATTATTTTGAATAGTTTTCAGAATGAGACAGACGGGTGTGGTAGGGTAAAATCTCCAATTTAAAGTTCTCTTATTGCGTATATGTTATGTGTGTTTGCATAGTAGTTTACTATAATGGTAAGCGGTTCGTGTAACGATCTTGCGCGTCTATATTTACAAGTGTGTGGGCAGTTCGTGTATTGATTATTCGATGACGGGACCTCGTAAGAGTCCCGTATCGTTATTTTTCGTCACTACCTACCCGTACCTCCCCCCCCGTGCAGGGAGTGGGTAATTTGCGCGCCTGCTGCCTTCCTTGGATGTGGTAGCAGTTTCTCAGGCTCCCTCACCGGAATCGAACCCTGATTCCCCGTTACCCGCGACAGACAATGGTAGTCGCAGAAACTCATTCCGATTACGAGACCTCGTAAGAGTCCCGTATCGTTATTTTTCGTCACTACCTACCCCCCCCTACCTCCCCCCGTGCGGGGTACAATATTGATATAATATTAAAAAAATACCATTAATAAATAACATAATAAACCACCACTTTTATAGAGACATAACGCCACATAATTATAAAAAGTATAGTGTGTGGATCTAATCAACCACCACTGGCACCAGACCCTCAATGCCCTTTAATTTTACCTCGTTAAAATATTTAAAGTGTACTCATTCCGATTGCGAGACCTCGTAAGAGTCCCGTATCGTTATTTTTCGTCACTACCTACCCGTACCTCCCCCCTGTGCGGGGTACAATATTGATATGATATTAAAATAATACCATTAATAAATAACATAATAAAAGACCACCACTTTTATAGAGACATAACGCCACTGTGTGGCGCCGCCATCAGTCTCCTTAGACTCGGTACTTTGTCGTCGCCGTCGACTTCGCACCTTCGCCCCATATAGTAGTGGCGCGGCGCGACGGGCCTAATGTGTAAGTGAAAAAAAAAAAAAAAAATTAAATTAATTGTTATTTTACAATATCTTCTAATATGAATAAGAGTACTTTGTATTGGTACGTTTTTTTTTTTGTTTTTTTTTTTTTAAACGGAACTGAACCTAAGTGACCGGCCTGCGGCCGGGCACCCGTCTTATTCATGTTCTAACCTAACCTAACCTATCCAAACCTTTTAAAACTAGTTTGGATTCCTTTAGACCTCAGCCCACCGGCAACTACGACTAACTAAACACTGATCTAGCTATCTGGCTTTCATCAGTGCATCAACAGCAGCATAACTAGTATTAAAATAGTAATGAGTTTTTATTAATGCATATATTCACATTAAATCTTGAATCTAAAGTCTAAAGGTGTCAAAACTAGATTTAGGTTAGGTTAGGTTAGAACATGAATACGAGGGGTGCCCGGCCACAGGCCGGGCACTTGGGTTCAGTTCAGTCAAAAATTATATATTATTTACTATTATTTATATTTGAATGAGAATGAAAAATAGCAATTATTTTGAATAGTTTTCAGAATGAGACAGACGGGTGTGGTAGGGTAAAATCTCCAATTTAAAGTTCTCTTATTGCGTATATGTTATGTGTGTTTGCATAGTAGTTTACTATAATGGTAAGCGGTTCGTGTAACGATCTTGCGCGTCTATATTTACAAGTGTGTGGGCAGTTCGTGTATTGATTATTCGATGACGGGACCTCGTAAGAGTCCCGTATCGTTATTTTTCGTCACTACCTACCCGTACCTCCCCCCCCGTGCAGGGAGTGGGTAATTTGCGCGCCTGCTGCCTTCCTTGGATGTGGTAGCAGTTTCTCAGGCTCCCTCACCGGAATCGAACCCTGATTCCCCGTTACCCGCGACAGACAATGGTAGTCGCAGAAACTCATTCCGATTACGAGACCTCGTAAGAGTCCCGTATCGTTATTTTTCGTCACTACCTACCCCCCCCTACCTCCCCCCGTGCGGGGTACAATATTGATATGATATTAAAAAAATACCATTTATAAATAACATAATAAAAGACCACCACTTTTATAGAGACATAACGCCACATAATTATAAAAAGTATAGTGTGTGGATCTAATCAACCACCACTGGCACCAGACCCTCAATGCCCTTTAATTTTACCTCGTTAAAATATTTAAAGTGTACTCATTCCGATTGCGAGACCTCGTAAGAGTCCCGTATCGTTATTTTTCGTCACTACCTACCCGTACCTCCCCCCTGTGCGGGGTACAATATTGATATGATATTAAAATAATACCATTAATAAATAACATAATAAAAGACCACCACTTTTATAGAGACATAACGCCACTGTGTGGCGCCGCCATCAGTCTCCTTAGACTCGGTACTTTGTCGTCGCCGTCGACTTCGCACCTTCGCCCCATATAGTAGTGGCGCGGCGCGACGGGCCTAATGTGTAAGTGAAAAAAAAAAAAAAAAATTAAATTAATTGTTATTTTACAATATCTTCTAATATGAATAAGAGTACTTTGTATTGGTACGTTTTGTTTTTTGTTTTTTTTTTTTTAAACGGAACTGAACCTAAGTGACCGGCCTGCGGCCGGGCACCCGTCTTATTCATGTTCTAACCTAACCTAACCTATCCAAACCTTTTAAAACTAGTTTGGATTCCTTTAGACCTCAGCCCACCGGCAACTACGACTAACTAAACACTGATCTAGCTATCTGGCTTTCATCAGTGCATCAACAGCAGCATAACTAGTATTAAAATAGTAATGAGTTTTTATTAATGCATATATTCACATTAAATCTTGAATCTAAAGTCTAAAGGTGTCAAAACTAGATGTAGGTTAGGTTAGGTTAGAACATGAATACGAGGGGTGCCCGGCCACAGGCCGGGCACTTGGGGTCAGTTCAGTCAAAAATTATATATTATTTACTATTATTTATATTTGAATGAGAATGAAAAATAGCAATTATTTTGAATAGTTTTCAGAATGAGACAGACGGGTGTGGTAGGGTAAAATCTCCAATTTAAAGTTCTCTTATTGCGTATATGTTATGTGTGTTTGCATAGTAGTTTACTATAATGGTAAGCGGTTCGTGTAACGATCTTGCGCGTCTATATTTACAAGTGTGTGGGCAGTTCGTGTATTGATTATTCGATGACGGGACCTCGTAAGAGTCCCGTATCGTTATTTTTCGTCACTACCTACCCGTACCTCCCCCCCCGTGCAGGGAGTGGGTAATTTGCGCGCCTGCTGCCTTCCTTGGATGTGGTAGCAGTTTCTCAGGCTCCCTCACCGGAATCGAACCCTGATTCCCCGTTACCCGCGACAGACAATGGTAGTCGCAGAAACTCATTCCGATTACGAGACCTCGTAAGAGTCCCGTATCGTTATTTTTCGTCACTACCTACCCCCCTACCACCCCCCGTGCGGGGTACAATATTGATATGATATTAAAAAAATACCATTAATAAATAACATAATAAAAGACCACCACTTTTATAGAGACATAACGCCACATAATTATAAAAAGTATAGTGTGTGGATCTAATCAACCACCACTGGCACCAGACCCTCAATGCCCTTAAATTTTACCTCGTTAAAATATTTAAAGTGTACTCATTCCGATTGCGAGACCTCGTAAGAGTCCCGTATCGTTATTTTTCGTCACTACCTACCCGTACCTCCCCCCTGTGCGGGGTACAATATTGATATGATATTAAAATAATACCATTAATAAATAACATAATAAAAGACCACCACTTTTATAGAGACATAACGCCACTGTGTGGCGCCGCCATCAGTCTCCTTAGACTCGGTACTTTGTCGTCGCCGTCGACTTCGCACCTTCGCCCCATATAGTAGTGGCGCGGCGCGACGGGCCTAATGTGTAAGTGAAAAAAAAAAAAAAAAATTAAATTAATTGTTATTTTACAATATCTTCTAATATGAATAAGAGTACTTTGTATTGGTACGTTTTGTTTTTTGTTTTTTTTTTTTTAAACGGAACTGAACCTAAGTGACCGGCCTGCGGCCGGGCACCCGTCTTATTCATGTTCTAACCTAACCTAACCTATCCAAACCTTTTAAAACTAGTTTGGATTCCTTTAGACCTCAGCCCACCGGCAACTACGACTAACTAAACACTGATCTAGCTATCTGGCTTTCATCAGTGCATCAACAGCAGCATAACTAGTATTAAAATAGTAATGAGTTTTTATTAATGCATATATTCACATTAAATCTTGAATCTAAAGTCTAAAGGTGTCAAAACTAGATTTAGGTTAGGTTAGGTTAGAACATGAATACGAGGGGTGCCCGGCCACAGGCCGGGCACTTGGGTTCAGTTCAGTCAAAAATTATATATTATTTACTATTATTTATATTTGAATGAGAATGAAAAATAGCAATTATTTTGAATAGTTTTCAGAATGAGACAGACGGGTGTGGTAGGGTAAAATCTCCAATTTAAAGTTCTCTTATTGCGTATATGTTATGTGTGTTTGCATAGTAGTTTACTATAATGGTAAGCGGTTCGTGTAACGATCTTGCGCGTCTATATTTACAAGTGTGTGGGCAGTTCGTGTATTGATTATTCGATGACGGGACCTCGTAAGAGTCCCGTATCGTTATTTTTCGTCACTACCTACCCGTACCTCCCCCCCCGTGCAGGGAGTGGGTAATTTGCGCGCCTGCTGCCTTCCTTGGATGTGGTAGCAGTTTCTCAGGCTCCCTCACCGGAATCGAACCCTGATTCCCCGTTACCCGCGACAGACAATGGTAGTCGCAGAAACTCATTCCGATTACGAGACCTCGTAAGAGTCCCGTATCGTTATTTTTCGTCACTACCTACCCCCCTACCACCCCCCGTGCGGGGTACAATATTGATATGATATTAAAAAAATACCATTAATAAATAACATAATAAAAGACCACCACTTTTATAGAGACATAACGCCACATAATTATAAAAAGTATAGTGTGTGGATCTAATCAACCACCACTGGCACCAGACCCTCAATGCCCTTAAATTTTACCTCGTTAAAATATTTAAAGTGTACTCATTCCGATTGCGAGACCTCGTAAGAGTCCCGTATCGTTATTTTTCGTCACTACCTACCCGTACCTCCCCCCTGTGCGGGGTACAATATTGATATGATATTAAAATAATACCATTAATAAATAACATAATAAAAGACCACCACTTTTATAGAGACATAACGCCACTGTGTGGCGCCGCCATCAGTCTCCTTAGACTCGGTACTTTGTCGTCGCCGTCGACTTCGCACCTTCGCCCCATATAGTAGTGGCGCGGCGCGACGGGCCTAATGTGTAAGTGAAAAAAAAAAAAAAAATTAAATTAATTGTTATTTTACAATATCTTCTAATATGAATAAGAGTACTTTGTATTGGTATGTTTTGTTTTTTGTTTTTTTTTTTTTAAACGGAACTGAACCTAAGTGACCGGCCTGCGGCCGGGCACCCGTCTTATTCATGTTCTAACCTAACCTAACCTATCCAAACCTTTTAAAACTAGTTTGGATTCCTTTAGACCTCAGCCCACCGGCAACTACGACTAACTAAACACTGATCTAGCTATCTGGCTTTCATCAGTGCATCAACAGCAGCATAACTAGTATTAAAATAGTAATGAGTTTTTATTAATGCATATATTCACATTAAATCTTGAATCTAAAGTCTAAAGGTGTCAAAACTAGATTTAGGTTAGGTTAGGTTAGAACATGAATACGAGGGGTACAATATTGATATGATATTAAAAAAATACCATTAATAAATAACATAATAAAAGACCACCACTTTTATAGAGACATAACGCCACATAATTATAAAAAGTATAGTGTGTGGATCTAATCAACCACCACTGGCACCAGACCCTCAATGCCCTTAAATTTTACCTCGTTAAAATATTTAAAGTGTACTCATTCCGATTGCGAGACCTCGTAAGAGTCCCGTATCGTTATTTTTCGTCACTACCTACCCGTACCTCCCCCCTGTGCGGGGTACAATATTGATATGATATTAAAATAATACCATTAATAAATAACATAATAAAAGACCACCACTTTTATAGAGACATAACGCCACTGTGTGGCGCCGCCATCAGTCTCCTTAGACTCGGTACTTTGTCGTCGCCGTCGACTTCGCACCTTCGCCCCATATAGTAGTGGCGCGGCGCGACGGGCCTAATGTGTAAGTGAAAAAAAAAAAAAAAAATTAAATTAATTGTTATTTTACAATATCTTCTAATATGAATAAGAGTACTTTGTATTGGTACGTTTTGTTTTTTGTTTTTTTTTTTTTAAACGGAACTGAACCTAAGTGACCGGCCTGCGGCCGGGCACCCGTCTTATTCATGTTCTAACCTAACCTAACCTATCCAAACCTTTTAAAACTAGTTTGGATTCCTTTAGACCTCAGCCCACCGGCAACTACGACTAACTAAACACTGATCTAGCTATCTGGCTTTCATCAGTGCATCAACAGCAGCATAACTAGTATTAAAATAGTAATGAGTTTTTATTAATGCATATATTCACATTAAATCTTGAATCTAAAGTCTAAAGGTGTCAAAACTAGATTTAGGTTAGGTTAGGTTAGAACATGAATACGAGGGGTGCCCGGCCACAGGCCGGGCACTTGGGTTCAGTTCAGTCAAAAATTATATATTATTTACTATTATTTATATTTGAATGAGAATGAAAAATAGCAATTATTTTGAATAGTTTTCAGAATGAGACAGACGGGTGTGGTAGGGTAAAATCTCCAATTTAAAGTTCTCTTATTGCGTATATGTTATGTGTGTTTGCATAGTAGTTTACTATAATGGTAAGCGGTTCGTGTAACGATCTTGCGCGTCTATATTTACAAGTGTGTGGGCAGTTCGTGTATTGATTATTCGATGACGGGACCTCGTAAGAGTCCCGTATCGTTATTTTTCGTCACTACCTACCCGTACCTCCCCCCCCGTGCAGGGAGTGGGTAATTTGCGCGCCTGCTGCCTTCCTTGGATGTGGTAGCAGTTTCTCAGGCTCCCTCACCGGAATCGAACCCTGATTCCCCGTTACCCGCGACAGACAATGGTAGTCGCAGAAACTCATTCCGATTACGAGACCTCGTAAGAGTCCCGTATCGTTATTTTTCGTCACTACCTACCCCCCTACCTCCCCCCGTGCGGGGTACAATATTGATATGATATTAAAAAAATACCATTAATAAATAACATAATAAAAGACCACCACTTTTATAGAGACATAACGCCACATAATTATAAAAAGTATAGTGTGTGGATCTAATCAACCACCACTGGCACCAGACCCTCAATGCCCTTAAATTTTACCTCGTTAAAATATTTAAAGTGTACTCATTCCGATTGCGAGACCTCGTAAGAGTCCCGTATCGTTATTTTTCGTCACTACCTACCCGTACCTCCCCCCTGTGCGGGGTACAATATTGATATGATATTAAAATAATACCATTAATAAATAACATAATAAAAGACCACCACTTTTATAGAGACATAACGCCACTGTGTGGCGCCGCCATCAGTCTCCTTAGACTCGGTACTTTGTCGTCGCCGTCGACTTCGCACCTTCGCCCCATATAGTAGTGGCGCGGCGCGACGGGCCTAATGTGTAAGTGAAAAAAAAAAAAAAAAATTAAATTAATTGTTATTTTACAATATCTTCTAATATGAATAAGAGTACTTTGTATTGGTACGTTTTGTTTTTTGTTTTTTTTTTTTTAAACGGAACTGAACCTAAGTGACCGGCCTGCGGCCGGGCACCCGTCTTATTCATGTTCTAACCTAACCTAACCTATCCAAACCTTTTAAAACTAGTTTGGATTCCTTTAGACCTCAGCCCACCGGCAACTACGACTAACTAAACACTGATCTAGCTATCTGGCTTTCATCAGTGCATCAACAGCAGCATAACTAGTATTAAAATAGTAATGAGTTTTTATTAATGCATATATTCACATTAAATCTTGAATCTAAAGTCTAAAGGTGTCAAAACTAGATTTAGGTTAGGTTAGGTTAGAACATGAATACGAGGGGTGCCCGGCCACAGGCCGGGCACTTGGGTTCAGTTCAGTCAAAAATTATATATTATTTACTATTATTTATATTTGAATGAGAATGAAAAATAGCAATTATTTTGAATAGTTTTCAGAATGAGACAGACGGGTGTGGTAGGGTAAAATCTCCAATTTAAAGTTCGCTTATTGCGTATATGTTATGTGTGTTTGCATAGTAGTTTACTATAATGGTAAGCGGTTCGTGTAACGATCTTGCGCGTCTATATTTACAAGTGTGTGGGCAGTTCGTGTATTGATTATTCGATGACGGGCCCTCGTAAGAGTCCCGTATCGTTATTTTTCGTCACTACCTACCCGTACCTCCCCCATCGTGCAGGGAGTGGGTAATTTACGCGCCTGCTGCCTTCCTTGGATGTGGTAGCAGTTTCTCAGGCTCCCTCACCGGAATCGAACCCTGATTCCCCGTTACCCGCGACAGACAATGGTAGTCGCAGAAACTCATTCCGATTACGAGACCTCGTAAGAGTCCCGTATCGTTATTTTTCGTCACTACCTACCCCCCTACCTCCCCCCGTGCGGGGTACAATATTGATATGATATTAAAATAATACCATTAATAAATAACATAATAAAAGACCACCACTTTTATAGAGACATAACGCCACTGTGTGGCGCCCCCATCAGTATCCTTAGACTCGGTACTTTGTCGTCGCCGTCGACTTCGCACCTTCGCCCCATATAGTAGTGGCGCGGCGCGACGGGCCTAATGTGTAAGTGAAAAAAAAAAAAAAAAAATTAAATTAATTGTTATTTTACAATATCTTCTAATATGAATAAGAGTACTTTGTATTGGTACGTTTTGTTTTTTGTTTTTTTTTTTTTAAACGGAACTGAACCTAAGTGACCGGCCTGCGGCCGGGCACCCGTCTTATTCATGTTCTAACCTAACCTAACCTATCCAAACCTTTTAAAACTAGTTTGGATTCCTTTAGACCTCAGCCCACCGGCAACTACGACTAACTAAACACTGATCTAGCTATCTGGCTTTCATCAGTGCATCAACAGCAGCATAACTAGTATTAAAATAGTAATGAGTTTTTATTAATGCATATATTCACATTAAATCTTGAATCTAAAGTCTAAAGGTGTCAAAACTAGATTTAGGTTAGGTTAGGTTAGAACATGAATACGAGGGGTGCCCGGCCACAGGCCGGGCACTTGGGTTCAGTTCAGTCAAAAATTATATATTATTTACTATTATTTATATTTGAATGAGAATGAAAAATAGCAATTATTTTGAATAGTTTTCAGAATGAGACAGACGGGTGTGGTAGGGTAAAATCTCCAATTTAAAGTTCGCTTATTGCGTATATGTTATGTGTGTTTGCATAGTAGTTTACTATAATGGTAAGCGGTTCGTGTAACGATCTTGCGCGTCTATATTTACAAGTGTGTGGGCAGTTCGTGTATTGATTATTCGATGACGGGCCCTCGTAAGAGTCCCGTATCGTTATTTTTCGTCACTACCTACCCGTACCTCCCCCATCGTGCAGGGAGTGGGTAATTTACGCGCCTGCTGCCTTCCTTGGATGTGGTAGCAGTTTCTCAGGCTCCCTCACCGGAATCGAACCCTGATTCCCCGTTACCCGCGACAGACAATGGTAGTCGCAGAAACTCATTCCGATTACGAGACCTCGTAAGAGTCCCGTATCGTTATTTTTCGTCACTACCTACCCCCCTACCTCCCCCCGTGCGGGGTACAATATTGATATGATATTAAAAAAATACCATTAATAAATAACATAATAAAAGACCACCACTTTTATAGAGACATAACGCCACATAATTATAAAAAGTATAGTGTGTGGATCTAATCAACCACCACTGGCACCAGACCCTCAATGCCCTTTAATTTTACCTCGTTAAAATATTTAAAGTGTACTCATTCCGATTGCGAGACCTCGTAAGAGTCCCGTATCGTTATTTTTCGTCACTACCTACCCGTACCTCCCCCCTGTGCGGGGTACAATATTGATATGATATTAAAATAATACCATTAATAAATAACATAATAAAAGACCACCACTTTTATAGAGACATAACGCCACTGTGTGGCGCCGCCATCAGTCTCCTTAGACTCGGTACTTTGTCGTCGCCGTCGACTTCGCACCTTCGCCCCATATAGTAGTGGCGCGGCGCGACGGGCCTAATGTGTAAGTGAAAAAAAAAAAAAAAAATTAAATTAATTGTTATTTTACAATATCTTCTAATATGAATAAGAGTACTTTGTATTGGTACGTTTTGTTTTTTGTTTTTTTTTTTTTAAACGGAACTGAACCTAAGTGACCGGCCTGCGGCCGGGCACCCGTCTTATTCATGTTCTAACCTAACCTAACCTATCCAAACCTTTTAAAACTAGTTTGGATTCCTTTAGACCTCAGCCCACCGGCAACTACGACTAACTAAACACTGATCTAGCTATCTGGCTTTCATCAGTGCATCAACAGCAGCATAACTAGTATTAAAATAGTAATGAGTTTTTATTAATGCATATATTCACATTAAATCTTGAATCTAAAGTCTAAAGGTGTCAAAACTAGATGTAGGTTAGGTTAGGTTAGAACATGAATACGAGGGGTGCCCGGCCACAGGCCGGGCACTTGGGTTCAGTTCAGTCAAAAATTATATATTATTTACTATTATTTATATTTGAATGAGAATGAAAAATAGCAATTATTTTGAATAGTTTTCAGAATGAGACAGACGGGTGTGGTAGGGTAAAATCTCCAATTTAAAGTTCTCTTATTGCGTATATGTTATGTGTGTTTGCATAGTAGTTTACTATAATGGTAAGCGGTTCGTGTAACGATCTTGCGCGTCTATATTTACAAGTGTGTGGGCAGTTCGTGTATTGATTATTCGATGACGGGCCCTCGTAAGAGTCCCGTATCGTTATTTTTCGTCACTACCTACCCGTACCTCCCCCATCGTGCAGGGAGTGGGTAATTTACGCGCCTGCTGCCTTCCTTGGATGTGGTAGCAGTTTCTCAGGCTCCCTCACCGGAATCGAACCCTGATTCCCCGTTACCCGCGACAGACAATGGTAGTCGCAGAAACTCATTCCGATTACGAGACCTCGTAAGAGTCCCGTATCGTTATTTTTCGTCACTACCTACCCCCCTACCTCCCCCCGTGCGGGGTACAATATTGATATGATATTAAAAAAATACCATTAATAAATAACATAATAAAAGACCACCACTTTTATAGAGACATAACGCCACATAATTATAAAAAGTATAGTGTGTGGATCTAATCAACCACCACTGGCACCAGACCCTCAATGCCCTTTAATTTTACCTCGTTAAAATATTTAAAGTGTACTCATTCCGATTGCGAGACCTCGTAAGAGTCCCGTATCGTTATTTTTCGTCACTACCTACCCGTACCTCCCCCCTGTGCGGGGTACAATATTGATATGATATTAAAATAATACCATTAATAAATAACATAATAAAAGACCACCACTTTTATAGAGACATAACGCCACTGTGTGGCGCCGCCATCAGTCTCCTTAGACTCGGTACTTTGTCGTCGCCGTCGACTTCGCACCTTCGCCCCATATAGTAGTGGCGCGGCGCGACGGGCCTAATGTGTAAGTGAAAAAAAAAAAAAAAAATTAAATTAATTGTTATTTTACAATATCTTCTAATATGAATAAGAGTACTTTGTATTGGTACGTTTTGTTTTTTGTTTTTTTTTTTTTAAACGGAACTGAACCTAAGTGACCGGCCTGCGGCCGGGCACCCGTCTTATTCATGTTCTAACCTAACCTAACCTATCCAAACCTTTTAAAACTAGTTTGGATTCCTTTAGACCTCAGCCCACCGGCAACTACGACTAACTAAACACTGATCTAGCTATCTGGCTTTCATCAGTGCATCAACAGCAGCATAACTAGTATTAAAATAGTAATGAGTTTTTATTAATGCATATATTCACATTAAATCTTGAATCTAAAGTCTAAAGGTGTCAAAACTAGATGTAGGTTAGGTTAGGTTAGAACATGAATACGAGGGGTGCCCGGCCACAGGCCGGGCACTTGGGTTCAGTTCAGTCAAAAATTATATATTATTTACTATTATTTATATTTGAATGAGAATGAAAAATAGCAATTATTTTGAATAGTTTTCAGAATGAGACAGACGGGTGTGGTAGGGTAAAATCTCCAATTTAAAGTTCTCTTATTGCGTATATGTTATGTGTGTTTGCATAGTAGTTTACTATAATGGTAAGCGGTTCGTGTAACGATCTTGCGCGTCTATATTTACAAGTGTGTGGGCAGTTCGTGTATTGATTATTCGATGACGGGACCTCGTAAGAGTCCCGTATCGTTATTTTTCGTCACTACCTACCCGTACCTCCCCCCCCGTGCAGGGAGTGGGTAATTTGCGCGCCTGCTGCCTTCCTTGGATGTGGTAGCAGTTTCTCAGGCTCCCTCACCGGAATCGAACCCTGATTCCCCGTTACCCGCGACAGACAATGGTAGTCGCAGAAACTCATTCCGATTACGAGACCTCGTAAGAGTCCCGTATCGTTATTTTTCGTCACTACCTACCCCCCTACCACCCCCCGTGCGGGGTACAATATTGATATGATATTAAAAAAATACCATTAATAAATAACATAATAAAAGACCACCACTTTTATAGAGACATAACGCCACATAATTATAAAAAGTATAGTGTGTGGATCTAATCAACCACCACTGGCACCAGACCCTCAATGCCCTTAAATTTTACCTCGTTAAAATATTTAAAGTGTACTCATTCCGATTGCGAGACCTCGTAAGAGTCCCGTATCGTTATTTTTCGTCACTACCTACCCGTACCTCCCCCCTGTGCGGGGTACAATATTGATATGATATTAAAATAATACCATTAATAAATAACATAATAAAAGACCACCACTTTTATAGAGACATAACGCCACTGTGTGGCGCCGCCATCAGTCTCCTTAGACTCGGTACTTTGTCGTCGCCGTCGACTTCGCACCTTCGCCCCATATAGTAGTGGCGCGGCGCGACGGGCCTAATGTGTAAGTGAAAAAAAAAAAAAAAAATTAAATTAATTGTTATTTTACAATATCTTCTAATATGAATAAGAGTACTTTGTATTGGTACGTTTTGTTTTTTGTTTTTTTTTTTTTAAACGGAACTGAACCTAAGTGACCGGCCTGCGGCCGGGCACCCGTCTTATTCATGTTCTAACCTAACCTAACCTATCCAAACCTTTTAAAACTAGTTTGGATTCCTTTAGACCTCAGCCCACCGGCAACTACGACTAACTAAACACTGATCTAGCTATCTGGCTTTCATCAGTGCATCAACAGCAGCATAACTAGTATTAAAATAGTAATGAGTTTTTATTAATGCATATATTCACATTAAATCTTGAATCTAAAGTCTAAAGGTGTCAAAACTAGATTTAGGTTAGGTTAGGTTAGAACATGAATACGAGGGGTGCCCGGCCACAGGCCGGGCACTTGGGTTCAGTTCAGTCAAAAATTATATATTATTTACTATTATTTATATTTGAATGAGAATGAAAAATAGCAATTATTTTGAATAGTTTTCAGAATGAGACAGACGGGTGTGGTAGGGTAAAATCTCCAATTTAAAGTTCTCTTATTGCGTATATGTTATGTGTGTTTGCATAGTAGTTTACTATAATGGTAAGCGGTTCGTGTAACGATCTTGCGCGTCTATATTTACAAGTGTGTGGGCAGTTCGTGTATTGATTATTCGATGACGGGACCTCGTAAGAGTCCCGTATCGTTATTTTTCGTCACTACCTACCCGTACCTCCCCCCCCGTGCAGGGAGTGGGTAATTTGCGCGCCTGCTGCCTTCCTTGGATGTGGTAGCAGTTTCTCAGGCCCCCTCACCGGAATCGAACCCTGACTCCCCGTTACCCGCGACAGACAATGGTAGTCGCAGAAACTCATTCCGATTACGAGACCTCGTAAGAGTCCCGTATCGTTATTTTTCGTCACTACCTACCCCCCTACCACCCCCCGTGCGGGGTACAATATTGATATGATATTAAAAAAATACCATTAATAAATAACATAATAAAAGACCACCACTTTTATAGAGACATAACGCCACATAATTATAAAAAGTATAGTGTGTGGATCTAATCAACCACCACTGGCACCAGACCCTCAATGCCCTTAAATTTTACCTCGTTAAAATATTTAAAGTGTACTCATTCCGATTGCGAGACCTCGTAAGAGTCCCGTATCGTTATTTTTCGTCACTACCTACCCGTACCTCCCCCCTGTGCGGGGTACAATATTGATATGATATTAAAATAATACCATTAATAAATAACATAATAAAAGACCACCACTTTTATAGAGACATAACGCCACTGTGTGGCGCCGCCATCAGTCTCCTTAGACTCGGTACTTTGTCGTCGCCGTCGACTTCGCACCTTCGCCCCATATAGTAGTGGCGCGGCGCGACGGGCCTAATGTGTAAGTGAAAAAAAAAAAAAAAATTAAATTAATTGTTATTTTACAATATCTTCTAATATGAATAAGAGTACTTTGTATTGGTATGTTTTGTTTTTTGTTTTTTTTTTTTTAAACGGAACTGAACCTAAGTGACCGGCCTGCGGCCGGGCACCCGTCTTATTCATGTTCTAACCTAACCTAACCTATCCAAACCTTTTAAAACTAGTTTGGATTCCTTTAGACCTCAGCCCACCGGCAACTACGACTAACTAAACACTGATCTAGCTATCTGGCTTTCATCAGTGCATCAACAGCAGCATAACTAGTATTAAAATAGTAATGAGTTTTTATTAATGCATATATTCACATTAAATCTTGAATCTAAAGTCTAAAGGTGTCAAAACTAGATTTAGGTTAGGTTAGGTTAGAACATGAATACGAGGGGTGCCCGGCCACAGGCCGGGCACTTGGGTTCAGTTCAGTCAAAAATTATATATTATTTACTATTATTTATATTTGAATGAGAATGAAAAATAGCAATTATTTTGAATAGTTTTCAGAATGAGACAGACGGGTGTGGTAGGGTAAAATCTCCAATTTAAAGTTCTCTTATTGCGTATATGTTATGTGTGTTTGCATAGTAGTTTACTATAATGGTAAGCGGTTCGTGTAACGATCTTGCGCGTCTATATTTACAAGTGTGTGGGCAGTTCGTGTATTGATTATTCGATGACGGGACCTCGTAAGAGTCCCGTATCGTTATTTTTCGTCACTACCTACCCGTACCTCCCCCCCCGTGCAGGGAGTGGGTAATTTGCGCGCCTGCTGCCTTCCTTGGATGTGGTAGCAGTTTCTCAGGCTCCCTCACCGGAATCGAACCCTGATTCCCCGTTACCCGCGACAGACAATGGTAGTCGCAGAAACTCATTCCGATTACGAGACCTCGTAAGAGTCCCGTATCGTTATTTTTCGTCACTACCTACCCCCCCCTACCTCCCCCCGTGCGGGGTACAATATTGATATGATATTAAAAAAATACCATTAATAAATAACATAATAAAAGACCACCACTTTTATAGAGACATAACGCCACATAATTATAAAAAGTATAGTGTGTGGATCTAATCAACCACCACTGGCACCAGACCCTCAATGCCCTTAAATTTTACCTCGTTAAAATATTTAAAGTGTACTCATTCCGATTGCGAGACCTCGTAAGAGTCCCGTATCGTTATTTTTCGTCACTACCTACCCGTACCTCCCCCCTGTGCGGGGTACAATATTGATATGATATTAAAATAATACCATTAATAAATAACATAATAAAAGACCACCACTTTTATAGAGACATAACGCCACTGTGTGGCGCCGCCATCAGTCTCCTTAGACTCGGTACTTTGTCGTCGCCGTCGACTTCGCACCTTCGCCCCATATAGTAGTGGCGCGGCGAAACGGGCCTAATGTGTAAGTGAAAAAAAAAAAAAAAAATTAAATTAATTGTTATTTTACAATATCTTCTAATATGAATAAGAGTACTTTGTATTGGTACGTTTTGTTTTTTGTTTTTTTTTTTTTAAACGGAACTGAACCTAAGTGACCGGCCTGCGGCCGGGCACCCGTCTTATTCATGTTCTAACCTAACCTAACCTATCCAAACCTTTTAAAACTAGTTTGGATTCCTTTAGACCTCAGCCCACCGGCAACTACGACTAACTAAACACTGATCTAGCTATCTGGCTTTCATCAGTGCATCAACAGCAGCATAACTAGTATTAAAATAGTAATGAGTTTTTATTAATGCATATATTCACATTAAATCTTGAATCTAAAGTCTAAAGGTGTCAAAACTAGATTTAGGTTAGGTTAGGTTAGAACATGAGTACGAGGGGTGCCCGGCCACAGGCCGGGCACTTGGGTTCAGTTCAGTCAAAAATTATATATTATTTACTATTATTTATATTTGAATGAGAATGAAAAATAGCAATTATTTTGAATAGTTTTCAGAATGAGACAGACGGGTGTGGTAGGGTAAAATCTCCAATTTAAAGTTCTCTTATTGCGTATATGTTATGTGTGTTTGCATAGTAGTTTACTATAATGGTAAGCGGTTCGTGTAACGATCTTGCGCGTCTATATTTACAAGTGTGTGGGCAGTTCGTGTATTGATTATTCGATGACGGGCCCTCGTAAGAGTCCCGTATCGTTATTTTTCGTCACTACCTACCCGTACCTCCCCCCCCGTGCAGGGAGTGAGTAATTTACGCGCCTGCTGCCTTCCTTGGATGTGGTAGCAGTTTCTCAGGCTCCCTCACCGGAATCGAACCCTGATTCCCCGTTACCCGCGACAGACAATGGTAGTCGCAGAAACTCATTCCGATTACGAGACCTCGTAAGAGTCCCGTATCGTTATTTTTCGTCACTACCTACCCCCCTACCTCCCCCCGTGCGGGGTACAATATTGATATGATATTAAAAAAATACCATTAATAAATAACATAATAAAAGACCACCACTTTTATAGAGACATAACGCCACATAATTATAAAAAGTATAGTGTGTGGATCTAATCAACCACCACTGGCACCAGACCCTCAATGCCCTTAAATTTTACCTCGTTAAAATATTTAAAGTGTACTCATTCCGATTGCGAGACCTCGTAAGAGTCCCGTATCGTTATTTTTCGTCACTACCTACCCGTACCTCCCCCCTGTGCGGGGTACAATATTGATATGATATTAAAATAATACCATTAATAAATAACATAATAAAAGACCACCACTTTTATAGAGACATAACGCCACTGTGTGGCGCCGCCATCAGTCTCCTTAGACTCGGTACTTTGTCGTCGCCGTCGACTTCGCACCTTCGCCCCATATAGTAGTGGCGCGGCGCGACGGGCCTAATGTGTAAGTGAAAAAAAAAAAAAAAATTAAATTAATTGTTATTTTACAATATCTTCTAATATGAATAAGAGTACTTTGTATTGGTACGTTTTGTTTTTTGTTTTTTTTTTTTTAAACGGAACTGAACCTAAGTGACCGGCCTGCGGCCGGGCACCCGTCTTATTCATGTTCTAACCTAACCTAACCTATCCAAACCTTTTAAAACTAGTTTGGATTCCTTTAGACCTCAGCCCACCGGCAACTACGACTAACTAAACACTGATCTAGCTATCTGGCTTTCATCAGTGCATCAACAGCAGCATAACTAGTATTAAAATAGTAATGAGTTTTTATTAATGCATATATTCACATTAAATCTTGAATCTAAAGTCTAAAGGTGTCAAAACTAGATTTAGGTTAGGTTAGGTTAGAACATGAGTACGAGGGGTGCCCGGCCACAGGCCGGGCACTTGGGTTCAGTTCAGTCAAAAATTATATATTATTTACTATTATTTATATTTGAATGAGAATGAAAAATAGCAATTATTTTGAATAGTTTTCAGAATGAGACAGACGGGTGTGGTAGGGTAAAATCTCCAATTTAAAGTTCTCTTATTGCGTATATGTTATGTGTGTTTGCATAGTAGTTTACTATAATGGTAAGCGGTTCGTGTAACGATCTTGCGCGTCTATATTTACAAGTGTGTGGGCAGTTCGTGTATTGATTATTCGATGACGGGCCCTCGTAAGAGTCCCGTATCGTTATTTTTCGTCACTACCTACCCGTACCTCCCCCCCCGTGCAGGGAGTGGGTAATTTGCGCGCCTGCTGCCTTCCTTGGATGTGGTAGCAGTTTCTCAGGCTCCCTCACCGGAATCGAACCCTGATTCCCCGTTACCCGCGACAGACAATGGTAGTCGCAGAAACTCATTCCGATTACGAGACCTCGTAAGAGTCCCGTATCGTTATTTTTCGTCACTACCTACCCCCCCCTACCTCCCCCCGTGCGGGGTACAATATTGATATGATATTAAAAAAATACCATTAATAAATAACATAATAAAAGACCACCACTTTTATAGAGACATAACGCCACATAATTATAAAAAGTATAGTGTGTGGATCTAATCAACCACCACTGGCACCAGACCCTCAATGCCCTTAAATTTTACCTCGTTAAAATATTTAAAGTGTACTCATTCCGATTGCGAGACCTCGTAAGAGTCCCGTATCGTTATTTTTCGTCACTACCTACCCGTACCTCCCCCCTGTGCGGGGTACAATATTGATATGATATTAAAATAATACCATTAATAAATAACATAATAAAAGACCACCACTTTTATAGAGACATAACGCCACTGTGTGGCGCCGCCATCAGTCTCCTTAGACTCGGTACTTTGTCGTCGCCGTCGACTTCGCACCTTCGCCCCATATAGTAGTGGCGCGGCGCGACGGGCCTAATGTGTAAGTGAAAAAAAAAAAAAAAAATTAAATTAATTGTTATTTTACAATATCTTCTAATATGAATAAGAGTACTTTGTATTGGTACGTTTTGTTTTTTGTTTTTTTTTTTTTAAACGGAACTGAACCTAAGTGACCGGCCTGCGGCCGGGCACCCGTCTTATTCATGTTCTAACCTAACCTAACCTATCCAAACCTTTTAAAACTAGTTTGGATTCCTTTAGACCTCAGCCCACCGGCAACTACGACTAACTAAACACTGATCTAGCTATCTGGCTTTCATCAGTGCATCAACAGCAGCATAACTAGTATTAAAATAGTAATGAGTTTTTATTAATGCATATATTCACATTAAATCTTGAATCTAAAGTCTAAAGGTGTCAAAACTAGATTTAGGTTAGGTTAGGTTAGAACATGAGTACGAGGGGTGCCCGGCCACAGGCCGGGCACTTGGGTTCAGTTCAGTCAAAAATTATATATTATTTACTATTATTTATATTTGAATGAGAATGAAAAATAGCAATTATTTTGAATAGTTTTCAGAATGAGACAGACGGGTGTGGTAGGGTAAAATCTCCAATTTAAAGTTCTCTTATTGCGTATATGTTATGTGTGTTTGCATAGTAGTTTACTATAATGGTAAGCGGTTCGTGTAACGATCTTGCGCGTCTATATTTACAAGTGTGTGGGCAGTTCGTGTATTGATTATTCGATGACGGGCCCTCGTAAGAGTCCCGTATCGTTATTTTTCGTCACTACCTACCCGTACCTCCCCCCCCGTGCAGGGAGTGGGTAATTTGCGCGCCTGCTGCCTTCCTTGGATGTGGTAGCAGTTTCTCAGGCTCCCTCACCGGAATCGAACCCTGATTCCCCGTTACCCGCGACAGACAATGGTAGTCGCAGAAACTCATTCCGATTACGAGACCTCGTAAGAGTCCCGTATCGTTATTTTTCGTCACTACCTACCCCCCCCTACCTCCCCCCGTGCGGGGTACAATATTGATATGATATTAAAAAAATACCATTAATAAATAACATAATAAAAGACCACCACTTTTATAGAGACATAACGCCACATAATTATAAAAAGTATAGTGTGTGGATCTAATCAACCACCACTGGCACCAGACCCTCAATGCCCTTAAATTTTACCTCGTTAAAATATTTAAAGTGTACTCATTCCGATTGCGAGACCTCGTAAGAGTCCCGTATCGTTATTTTTCGTCACTACCTACCCGTACCTCCCCCCTGTGCGGGGTACAATATTGATATGATATTAAAATAATACCATTAATAAATAACATAATAAAAGACCACCACTTTTATAGAGACATAACGCCACTGTGTGGCGCCGCCATCAGTCTCCTTAGACTCGGTACTTTGTCGTCGCCGTCGACTTCGCACCTTCGCCCCATATAGTAGTGGCGCGGCGCGACGGGCCTAATGTGTAAGTGAAAAAAAAAAAAAAAAATTAAATTAATTGTTATTTTACAATATCTTCTAATATGAATAAGAGTACTTTGTATTGGTATGTTTTGTTTTTTGTTTTTTTTTTTTTAAACGGAACTGAACCTAAGTGACCGGCCTGCGGCCGGGCACCCGTCTTATTCATGTTCTAACCTAACCTAACCTATCCAAACCTTTTAAAACTAGTTTGGATTCCTTTAGACCTCAGCCCACCGGCAACTACGACTAACTAAACACTGATCTAGCTATCTGGCTTTCATCAGTGCATCAACAGCAGCATAACTAGTATTAAAATAGTAATGAGTTTTTATTAATGCATATATTCACATTAAATCTTGAATCTAAAGTCTAAAGGTGTCAAAACTAGATTTAGGTTAGGTTAGGTTAGAACATGAATACGAGGGGTGCCCGGCCACAGGCCGGGCACTTGGGTTCAGTTCAGTCAAAAATTATATATTATTTACTATTATTTATATTTGAATGAGAATGAAAAATAGCAATTATTTTGAATAGTTTTCAGAATGAGACAGACGGGTGTGGTAGGGTAAAATCTCCAATTTAAAGTTCTCTTATTGCGTATATGTTATGTGTGTTTGCATAGTAGTTTACTATAATGGTAAGCGGTTCGTGTAACGATCTTGCGCGTCTATATTTACAAGTGTGTGGGCAGTTCGTGTATTGATTATTCGATGACGGGACCTCGTAAGAGTCCCGTATCGTTATTTTTCGTCACTACCTACCCGTACCTCCCCCCCCGTGCAGGGAGTGGGTAATTTGCGCGCCTGCTGCCTTCCTTGGATGTGGTAGCAGTTTCTCAGGCTCCCTCACCGGAATCGAACCCTGATTCCCCGTTACCCGCGACAGACAATGGTAGTCGCAGAAACTCATTCCGATTACGAGACCTCGTAAGAGTCCCGTATCGTTATTTTTCGTCACTACCTACCCCCCCCTACCTCCCCCCGTGCGGGGTACAATATTGATATGATATTAAAAAAATACCATTAATAAATAACATAATAAAAGACCACCACTTTTATAGAGACATAACGCCACATAATTATAAAAAGTATAGTGTGTGGATCTAATCAACCACCACTGGCACCAGACCCTCAATGCCCTTAAATTTTACCTCGTTAAAATATTTAAAGTGTACTCATTCCGATTGCGAGACCTCGTAAGAGTCCCGTATCGTTATTTTTCGTCACTACCTACCCGTACCTCCCCCCTGTGCGGGGTACAATATTGATATGATATTAAAATAATACCATTAATAAATAACATAATAAAAGACCACCACTTTTATAGAGACATAACGCCACTGTGTGGCGCCGCCATCAGTCTCCTTAGACTCGGTACTTTGTCGTCGCCGTCGACTTCGCACCTTCGCCCCATATAGTAGTGGCGCGGCGCGACGGGCCTAATGTGTAAGTGAAAAAAAAAAAAAAAAATTAAATTAATTGTTATTTTACAATATCTTCTAATATGAATAAGAGTACTTTGTATTGGTATGTTTTGTTTTTTGTTTTTTTTTTTTTAAACGGAACTGAACCTAAGTGACCGGCCTGCGGCCGGGCACCCGTCTTATTCATGTTCTAACCTAACCTAACCTATCCAAACCTTTTAAAACTAGTTTGGATTCCTTTAGACCTCAGCCCACCGGCAACTACGACTAACTAAACACTGATCTAGCTATCTGGCTTTCATCAGTGCATCAACAGCAGCATAACTAGTATTAAAATAGTAATGAGTTTTTATTAATGCATATATTCACATTAAATCTTGAATCTAAAGTCTAAAGGTGTCAAAACTAGATTTAGGTTAGGTTAGGTTAGAACATGAATACGAGGGGTGCCCGGCCACAGGCCGGGCACTTGGGTTCAGTTCAGTCAAAAATTATATATTATTTACTATTATTTATATTTGAATGAGAATGAAAAATAGCAATTATTTTGAATAGTTTTCAGAATGAGACAGACGGGTGTGGTAGGGTAAAATCTCCAATTTAAAGTTCTCTTATTGCGTATATGTTATGTGTGTTTGCATAGTAGTTTACTATAATGGTAAGCGGTTCGTGTAACGATCTTGCGCGTCTATATTTACAAGTGTGTGGGCAGTTCGTGTATTGATTATTCGATGACGGGACCTCGTAAGAGTCCCGTATCGTTATTTTTCGTCACTACCTACCCGTACCTCCCCCCCCGTGCAGGGAGTGGGTAATTTGCGCGCCTGCTGCCTTCCTTGGATGTGGTAGCAGTTTCTCAGGCTCCCTCACCGGAATCGAACCCTGATTCCCCGTTACCCGCGACAGACAATGGTAGTCGCAGAAACTCATTCCGATTACGAGACCTCGTAAGAGTCCCGTATCGTTATTTTTCGTCACTACCTACCCCCCCCTACCTCCCCCCGTGCGGGGTACAATATTGATATGATATTAAAAAAATACCATTAATAAATAACATAATAAAAGACCACCACTTTTATAGAGACATAACGCCACATAATTATAAAAAGTATAGTGTGTGGATCTAATCAACCACCACTGGCACCAGACCCTCAATGCCCTTAAATTTTACCTCGTTAAAATATTTAAAGTGTACTCATTCCGATTGCGAGACCTCGTAAGAGTCCCGTATCGTTATTTTTCGTCACTACCTACCCGTACCTCCCCCCTGTGCGGGGTACAATATTGATATGATATTAAAATAATACCATTAATAAATAACATAATAAAAGACCACCACTTTTATAGAGACATAACGCCACTGTGTGGCGCCGCCATCAGTCTCCTTAGACTCGGTACTTTGTCGTCGCCGTCGACTTCGCACCTTCGCCCCATATAGTAGTGGCGCGGCGCGACGGGCCTAATGTGTAAGTGAAAAAAAAAAAAAAAATTAAATTAATTGTTATTTTACAATATCTTCTAATATGAATAAGAGTACTTTGTATTGGTACGTTTTGTTTTTTGTTTTTTTTTTTTTAAACGGAACTGAACCTAAGTGACCGGCCTGCGGCCGGGCACCCGTCTTATTCATGTTCTAACCTAACCTAACCTATCCAAACCTTTTAAAACTAGTTTGGATTCCTTTAGACCTCAGCCCACCGGCAACTACGACTAACTAAACACTGATCTAGCTATCTGGCTTTCATCAGTGCATCAACAGCAGCATAACTAGTATTAAAATAGTAATGAGTTTTTATTAATGCATATATTCACATTAAATCTTGAATCTAAAGTCTAAAGGTGTCAAAACTAGATTTAGGTTAGGTTAGGTTAGAACATGAATACGAGGGGTGCCCGGCCACAGGCCGGGCACTTGGGTTCAGTTCAGTCAAAAATTATATATTATTTACTATTATTTATATTTGAATGAGAATGAAAAATAGCAATTATTTTGAATAGTTTTCAGAATGAGACAGACGGGTGTGGTAGGGTAAAATCTCCAATTTAAAGTTCTCTTATTGCGTATATGTTATGTGTGTTTGCATAGTAGTTTACTATAATGGTAAGCGGTTCGTGTAACGATCTTGCGCGTCTATATTTACAAGTGTGTGGGCAGTTCGTGTATTGATTATTCGATGACGGGACCTCGTAAGAGTCCCGTATCGTTATTTTTCGTCACTACCTACCCGTACCTCCCCCCCCGTGCAGGGAGTGGGTAATTTGCGCGCCTGCTGCCTTCCTTGGATGTGGTAGCAGTTTCTCAGGCTCCCTCACCGGAATCGAACCCTGATTCCCCGTTACCCGCGACAGACAATGGTAGTCGCAGAAACTCATTCCGATTACGAGACCTCGTAAGAGTCCCGTATCGTTATTTTTCGTCACTACCTACCCCCCCCTACCTCCCCCCGTGCGGGGTACAATATTGATATGATATTAAAAAAATACCATTAATAAATAACATAATAAAAGACCACCACTTTTATAGAGACATAACGCCACATAATTATAAAAAGTATAGTGTGTGGATCTAATCAACCACCACTGGCACCAGACCCTCAATGCCCTTAAATTTTACCTCGTTAAAATATTTAAAGTGTACTCATTCCGATTGCGAGACCTCGTAAGAGTCCCGTATCGTTATTTTTCGTCACTACCTACCCGTACCTCCCCCCTGTGCGGGGTACATGATATTAAAATAATACCATTAATAAATAACATAATAAAAGACCACCACTTTTATAGAGACATAACGCCACTGTGTGGCGCCGCCATCAGTCTCCTTAGACTCGGTACTTTGTCGTCGCCGTCGACTTCGCACCTTCGCCCCATATAGTAGTGGCGCGGCGCGACGGGCCTAATGTGTAAGTGAAAAAAAAAAAAAAAAATTAAATTAATTGTTATTTTACAATATCTTCTAATATGAATAAGAGTACTTTGTATTGGTACGTTTTGTTTTTGTTTTTTTTTTTTTAAACGGAACTGAACCTAAGTGACCGGCCTGCGGCCGGGCACCCGTCTTATTCATGTTCTAACCTAACCTAACCTATCCAAACCTTTTAAAACTAGTTTGGATTCCTTTAGACCTCAGCCCACCGGCAACTACGACTAACTAAACACTGATCTAGCTATCTGGCTTTCATCAGTGCATCAACAGCAGCATAACTAGTATTAAAATAGTAATGAGTTTTTATTAATGCATATATTCACATTAAATCTTGAATCTAAAGTCTAAAGGTGTCAAAACTAGATTTAGGTTAGGTTAGGTTAGAACATGAATACGAGGGGTGCCCGGCCACAGGCCGGGCACTTGGGTTCAGTTCAGTCAAAAATTATATATTATTTACTATTATTTATATTTGAATGAGAATGAAAAATAGCAATTATTTTGAATAGTTTTCAGAATGAGACAGACGGGTGTGGTAGGGTAAAATCTCCAATTTAAAGTTCTCTTATTGCGTATATGTTATGTGTGTTTGCATAGTAGTTTACTATAATGGTAAGCGGTTCGTGTAACGATCTTGCGCGTCTATATTTACAAGTGTGTGGGCAGTTCGTGTATTGATTATTCGATGACGGGACCTCGTAAGAGTCCCGTATCGTTATTTTTCGTCACTACCTACCCGTACCTCCCCCCCCCGTGCAGGGAGTGGGTAATTTGCGCGCCTGCTGCCTTCCTTGGATGTGGTAGCAGTTTCTCAGGCTCCCTCACCGGAATCGAACCCTGATTCCCCGTTACCCGCGACAGACAATGGTAGTCGCAGAAACTCATTCCGATTACGAGACCTCGTAAGAGTCCCGTATCGTTATTTTTCGTCACTACCTACCCCCCCCTACCTCCCCCCGTGCGGGGTACAATATTGATATGATATTAAAAAAATACCATTAATAAATAACATAATAAAAGACCACCACTTTTATAGAGACATAACGCCACATAATTATAAAAAGTATAGTGTGTGGATCTAATCAACCACCACTGGCACCAGACCCTCAATGCCCTTAAATTTTACCTCGTTAAAATATTTAAAGTGTACTCATTCCGATTGCGAGACCTCGTAAGAGTCCCGTATCGTTATTTTTCGTCACTACCTACCCGTACCTCCCCCCTGTGCGGGGTACATGATATTAAAATAATACCATTAATAAATAACATAATAAAAGACCACCACTTTTATAGAGACATAACGCCACTGTGTGGCGCCGCCATCAGTCTCCTTAGACTCGGTACTTTGTCGTCGCCGTCGACTTCGCACCTTCGCCCCATATAGTAGTGGCGCGGCGCGACGGGCCTAATGTGTAAGTGAAAAAAAAAAAAAAAAATTAAATTAATTGTTATTTTACAATATCTTCTAATATGAATAAGAGTACTTTGTATTGGTACGTTTTGTTTTTTGTTTTTTTTTTTTTAAACGGAACTGAACCTAAGTGACCGGCCTGCGGCCGGGCACCCGTCTTATTCATGTTCTAACCTAACCTAACCTATCCAAACCTTTTAAAACTAGTTTGGATTCCTTTAGACCTCAGCCCACCGGCAACTACGACTAACTAAACACTGATCTAGCTATCTGGCTTTCATCAGTGCATCAACAGCAGCATAACTAGTATTAAAATAGTAATGAGTTTTTATTAATGCATATATTCACATTAAATCTTGAATCTAAAGTCTAAAGGTGTCAAAACTAGATTTAGGTTAGGTTAGGTTAGAACATGAATACGAGGGGTGCCCGGCCACAGGCCGGGCACTTGGGTTCAGTTCAGTCAAAAATTATATATTATTTACTATTATTTATATTTGAATGAGAATGAAAAATAGCAATTATTTTGAATAGTTTTCAGAATGAGACAGACGGGTGTGGTAGGGTAAAATCTCCAATTTAAAGTTCTCTTATTGCGTATATGTTATGTGTGTTTGCATAGTAGTTTACTATAATGGTAAGCGGTTCGTGTAACGATCTTGCGCGTCTATATTTACAAGTGTGTGGGCAGTTCGTGTATTGATTATTCGATGACGGGACCTCGTAAGAGTCCCGTATCGTTATTTTTCGTCACTACCTACCCGTACCTCCCCCCCCCGTGCAGGGAGTGGGTAATTTGCGCGCCTGCTGCCTTCCTTGGATGTGGTAGCAGTTTCTCAGGCTCCCTCACCGGAATCGAACCCTGATTCCCCGTTACCCGCGACAGACAATGGTAGTCGCAGAAACTCATTCCGATTACGAGACCTCGTAAGAGTCCCGTATCGTTATTTTTCGTCACTACCTACCCGTACCTCCCCCCTGTGCGGGGTACAATATTGATATGATATTAAAATAATACCATTAATAAATAACATAATAAAAGACCACCACTTTTATAGAGACATAACGCCACTGTGTGGCGCCGCCATCAGTCTCCTTAGACTCGGTACTTTGTCGTCGCCGTCGACTTCGCACCTTCGCCCCATATAGTAGTGGCGCGGCGCGACGGGCCTAATGTGTAAGTGAAAAAAAAAAAAAAAAATTAAATTAATTGTTATTTTACAATATCTTCTAATATGAATAAGAGTACTTTGTATTGGTACGTTTTGTTTTTTGTTTTTTTTTTTTTAAACGGAACTGAACCTAAGTGACCGGCCTGCGGCCGGGCACCCGTCTTATTCATGTTCTAACCTAACCTAACCTATCCAAACCTTTTAAAACTAGTTTGGATTCCTTTAGACCTCAGCCCACCGGCAACTACGACTAACTAAACACTGATCTAGCTATCTGGCTTTCATCAGTGCATCAACAGCAGCATAACTAGTATTAAAATAGTAATGAGTTTTTATTAATGCATATATTCACATTAAATCTTGAATCTAAAGTCTAAAGGTGTCAAAACTAGATTTAGGTTAGGTTAGGTTAGAACATGAATACGAGGGGTGCCCGGCCACAGGCCGGGCACTTGGGTTCAGTTCAGTCAAAAATTATATATTATTTACTATTATTTATATTTGAATGAGAATGAAAAATAGCAATTATTTTGAATAGTTTTCAGAATGAGACAGACGGGTGTGGTAGGGTAAAATCTCCAATTTAAAGTTCTCTTATTGCGTATATGTTATGTGTGTTTGCATAGTAGTTTACTATAATGGTAAGCGGTTCGTGTAACGATCTTGCGCGTCTATATTTACAAGTGTGTGGGCAGTTCGTGTATTGATTATTCGATGACGGGACCTCGTAAGAGTCCCGTATCGTTATTTTTCGTCACTACCTACCCGTACCTCCCCCCCCGTGCAGGGAGTGGGTAATTTGCGCGCCTGCTGCCTTCCTTGGATGTGGTAGCAGTTTCTCAGGCTCCCTCACCGGAATCGAACCCTGATTCCCCGTTACCCGCGACAGACAATGGTAGTCGCAGAAACTCATTCCGATTACGAGACCTCGTAAGAGTCCCGTATCGTTATTTTTCGTCACTACCTACCCCCCTACCTCCCCCCGTGCGGGGTACAATATTGATATGATATTAAAAAAATACCATTAATAAATAACATAATAAAAGACCACCACTTTTATAGAGACATAACGCCACATAATTATAAAAAGTATAGTGTGTGGATCTAATCAACCACCACTGGCACCAGACCCTCAATGCCCTTAAATTTTACCTCGTTAAAATATTTAAAGTGTACTCATTCCGATTGCGAGACCTCGTAAGAGTCCCGTATCGTTATTTTTCGTCACTACCTACCCGTACCTCCCCCCTGTGCGGGGTACAATATTGATATGATATTAAAATAATACCATTAATAAATAACATAATAAAAGACCACCACTTTTATAGAGACATAACGCCACTGTGTGGCGCCGCCATCAGTCTCCTTAGACTCGGTACTTTGTCGTCGCCGTCGACTTCGCACCTTCGCCCCATATAGTAGTGGCGCGGCGCGACGGGCCTAATGTGTAAGTGAAAAAAAAAAAAAAAAATTAAATTAATTGTTATTTTACAATATCTTCTAATATGAATAAGAGTACTTTGTATTGGTACGTTTTGTTTTTTGTTTTTTTTTTTTTAAACGGAACTGAACCTAAGTGACCGGCCTGCGGCCGGGCACCCGTCTTATTCATGTTCTAACCTAACCTAACCTATCCAAACCTTTTAAAACTAGTTTGGATTCCTTTAGACCTCAGCCCACCGGCAACTACGACTAACTAAACACTGATCTAGCTATCTGGCTTTCATCAGTGCATCAACAGCAGCATAACTAGTATTAAAATAGTAATGAGTTTTTATTAATGCATATATTCACATTAAATCTTGAATCTAAAGTCTAAAGGTGTCAAAACTAGATTTAGGTTAGGTTAGGTTAGAACATGAATACGAGGGGTGCCCGGCCACAGGCCGGGCACTTGGGTTCAGTTCAGTCAAAAATTATATATTATTTACTATTATTTATATTTGAATGAGAATGAAAAATAGCAATTATTTTGAATAGTTTTCAGAATGAGACAGACGGGTGTGGTAGGGTAAAATCTCCAATTTAAAGTTCTCTTATTGCGTATATGTTATGTGTGTTTGCATAGTAGTTTACTATAATGGTAAGCGGTTCGTGTAACGATCTTGCGCGTCTATATTTACAAGTGTGTGGGCAGTTCGTGTATTGATTATTCGATGACGGGACCTCGTAAGAGTCCCGTATCGTTATTTTTCGTCACTACCTACCCGTACCTCCCCCCCCGTGCAGGGAGTGGGTAATTTGCGCGCCTGCTGCCTTCCTTGGATGTGGTAGCAGTTTCTCAGGCTCCCTCACCGGAATCGAACCCTGATTCCCCGTTACCCGCGACAGACAATGGTAGTCGCAGAAACTCATTCCGATTACGAGACCTCGTAAGAGTCCCGTATCGTTATTTTTCGTCACTACCTACCCCCCCCTACCTCCCCCCGTGCGGGGTACAATATTGATATGATATTAAAAAAATACCATTAATAAATAACATAATAAAAGACCACCACTTTTATAGAGACATAACGCCACATAATTATAAAAAGTATAGTGTGTGGATCTAATCAACCACCACTGGCACCAGACCCTCAATGCCCTTAAATTTTACCTCGTTAAAATATTTAAAGTGTACTCATTCCGATTGCGAGACCTCGTAAGAGTCCCGTATCGTTATTTTTCGTCACTACCTACCCGTACCTCCCCCCTGTGCGGGGTACAATATTGATATGATATTAAAATAATACCATTAATAAATAACATAATAAAAGACCACCACTTTTATAGAGACATAACGCCACTGTGTGGCGCCGCCATCAGTCTCCTTAGACTCGGTACTTTGTCGTCGCCGTCGACTTCGCACCTTCGCCCCATATAGTAGTGGCGCGGCGCGACGGGCCTAATGTGTAAGTGAAAAAAAAAAAAAAAAATTAAATTAATTGTTATTTTACAATATCTTCTAATATGAATAAGAGTACTTTGTATTGGTACGTTTTGTTTTTTGTTTTTTTTTTTTTAAACGGAACTGAACCTAAGTGCCCGGCCTGCGGCCGGGCACCCGTCTTATTCATGTTCTAACCTAACCTAACCTATCCAAACCTTTTAAAACTAGTTTGGATTCCTTTAGACCTCAGCCCACCGGCAACTACGACTAACTAAACACTGATCTAGCTATCTGGCTTTCATCAGTGCATCAACAGCAGCATAACTAGTATTAAAATAGTAATGAGTTTTTATTAATGCATATATTCACATTAAATCTTGAATCTAAAGTCTAAAGGTGTCAAAACTAGATTTAGGTTAGGTTAGGTTAGAACATGAATACGAGGGGTGCCCGGCCACAGGCCGGGCACTTGGGTTCAGTTCAGTCAAAAATTATATATTATTTACTATTATTTATATTTGAATGAGAATGAAAAATAGCAATTATTTTGAATAGTTTTCAGAATGAGACAGACGGGTGTGGTAGGGTAAAATCTCCAATTTAAAGTTCTCTTATTGCGTATATGTTATGTGTGTTTGCATAGTAGTTTACTATAATGGTAAGCGGTTCGTGTAACGATCTTGCGCGTCTATATTTACAAGTGTGTGGGCAGTTCGTGTATTGATTATTCGATGACGGGACCTCGTAAGAGTCCCGTATCGTTATTTTTCGTCACTACCTACCCGTACCTCCCCCCCCGTGCAGGGAGTGGGTAATTTGCGCGCCTGCTGCCTTCCTTGGATGTGGTAGCAGTTTCTCAGGCTCCCTCACCGGAATCGAACCCTGATTCCCCGTTACCCGCGACAGACAATGGTAGTCGCAGAAACTCATTCCGATTACGAGACCTCGTAAGAGTCCCGTATCGTTATTTTTCGTCACTACCTACCCCCCCCTACCTCCCCCCGTGCGGGGTACAATATTGATATGATATTAAAAAAATACCATTAATAAATAACATAATAAAAGACCACCACTTTTATAGAGACATAACGCCACTGTGTGGCGCCGCCATCAGTCTCCTTAGACTCGGTACTTTGTCGTCGCCGTCGACTTCGCACCTTCGCCCCATATAGTAGTGGCGCGGCGCGACGGGCCTAATGTGTAAGTGAAAAAAAAAAAAAAAAATTAAATTAATTGTTATTTTACAATATCTTCTAATATGAATAAGAGTACTTTGTATTGGTACGTTTTGTTTTTTGTTTTTTTTTTTTTAAACGGAACTGAACCTAAGTGACCGGCCTGCGGCCGGGCACCCGTCTTATTCATGTTCTAACCTAACCTAACCTATCCAAACCTTTTAAAACTAGTTTGGATTCCTTTAGACCTCAGCCCACCGGCAACTACGACTAACTAAACACTGATCTAGCTATCTGGCTTTCATCAGTGCATCAACAGCAGCATAACTAGTATTAAAATAGTAATGAGTTTTTATTAATGCATATATTCACATTAAATCTTGAATCTAAAGTCTAAAGGTGTCAAAACTAGATTTAGGTTAGGTTAGGTTAGAACATGAATACGAGGGGTGCCCGGCCACAGGCCGGGCACTTGGGTTCAGTTCAGTCAAAAATTATATATTATTTACTATTATTTATATTTGAATGAGAATGAAAAATAGCAATTATTTTGAATAGTTTTCAGAATGAGACAGACGGGTGTGGTAGGGTAAAATCTCCAATTTAAAGTTCTCTTATTGCGTATATGTTATGTGTGTTCGCATAGTAGTTTACTATAATGGTAAGCGGTTCGTGTAACGATCTTGCGCGTCTATATTTACAAGTGTGTGGGCAGTTCGTGTATTGATTATTCGATGACGGGACCTCGTAAGAGTCCCGTATCGTTATTTTTCGTCACTACCTACCCGTACCTCCCCCCCCGTGCAGGGAGTGGGTAATTTGCGCGCCTGCTGCCTTCCTTGGATGTGGTAGCAGTTTCTCAGGCTCCCTCACCGGAATCGAACCCTGATTCCCCGTTACCCGCGACAGACAATGGTAGTCGCAGAAACTCATTCCGATTACGAGACCTCGTAAGAGTCCCGTATCGTTATTTTTCGTCACTACCTACCCCCCTACCTCCCCCCGTGCGGGGTACAATATTGATATGATATTAAAAAAATACCATTAATAAATAACATAATAAAAGACCACCACTTTTATAGAGACATAACGCCACATAATTATAAAAAGTATAGTGTGTGGATCTAATCAACCACCACTGGCACCAGACCCTCAATGCCCTTAAATTTTACCTCGTTAAAATATTTAAAGTGTACTCATTCCGATTGCGAGACCTCGTAAGAGTCCCGTATCGTTATTTTTCGTCACTACCTACCCGTACCTCCCCCCTGTGCGGGGTACAATATTGATATGATATTAAAATAATACCATTAATAAATAACATAATAAAAGACCACCACTTTTATAGAGACATAACGCCACTGTGTGGCGCCGCCATCAGTCTCCTTAGACTCGGTACTTTGTCGTCGCCGTCGACTTCGCACCTTCGCCCCATATAGTAGTGGCGCGGCGCGACGGGCCTAATGTGTAAGTGAAAAAAAAAAAAAAAAAATTAAATTAATTGTTTTTTTACAATATCTTCTAATATGAATAAGAGTACTTTGTATTGGTACGTTTTGTTTTTTGTTTTTTTTTTTTTAAACGGAACTGAACCTAAGTGACCGGCCTGCGGCCGGGCACCCGTCTTATTCATGTTCTAACCTAACCTAACCTATCCAAACCTTTTAAAACTAGTTTGGATTCCTTTAGACCTCAGCCCACCGGCAACTACGACTAACTAAACACTGATCTAGCTATCTGGCTTTCATCAGTGCATCAACAGCAGCATAACTAGTATTAAAATAGTAATGAGTTTTTATTAATGCATATATTCACATTAAATCTTGAATCTAAAGTCTAAAGGTGTCAAAACTAGATTTAGGTTAGGTTAGGTTAGAACATGAATACGAGGGGTGCCCGGCCACAGGCCGGGCACTTGGGTTCAGTTCAGTCAAAAATTATATATTATTTACTATTATTTATATTTGAATGAGAATGAAAAATAGCAATTATTTTGAATAGTTTTCAGAATGAGACAGACGGGTGTGGTAGGGTAAAATCTCCAATTTAAAGTTCTCTTATTGCGTATATGTTATGTGTGTTTGCATAGTAGTTTACTATAATGGTAAGCGGTTCGTGTAACGATCTTGCGCGTCTATATTTACAAGTGTGTGGGCAGTTCGTGTATTGATTATTCGATGACGGGACCTCGTAAGAGTCCCGTATCGTTATTTTTCATCACTACCTACCCGTACCTCCCCCCCCGTGCAGGGAGTGGGTAATTTGCGCGCCTGCTGCCTTCCTTGGATGTGGTAGCAGTTTCTCAGGCTCCCTCACCGGAATCGAACCCTGATTCCCCGTTACCCGCGACAGACAATGGTAGTCGCAGAAACTCATTCCGATTACGAGACCTCGTAAGAGTCCCGTATCGTTATTTTTCGTCACTACCTACCCCCCTACCTCCCCCCGTGCGGGGTACAATATTGATATGATATTAAAAAAATACCATTAATAAATAACATAATAAAAGACCACCACTTTTATAGAGACATAACGCCACATAATTATAAAAAGTATAGTGTGTGGATCTAATCAACCACCACTGGCACCAGACCCTCAATGCCCTTAAATTTTACCTCGTTAAAATATTTAAAGTGTACTCATTCCGATTGCGAGACCTCGTAAGAGTCCCGTATCGTTATTTTTCGTCACTACCTACCCGTACCTCCCCCCTGTGCGGGGTACAATATTGATATGATATTAAAATAATACCATTAATAAATAACATAATAAAAGACCACCACTTTTATAGAGACATAACGCCACATAATTATAAAAAGTATAGTGTGTGGATCTAATCAACCACCACTGGCACCAGACCCTCAATGCCCTTAAATTTTACCTCGTTAAAATATTTAAAGTGTACTCATTCCGATTGCGAGACCTCGTAAGAGTCCCGTATCGTTATTTTTCGTCACTACCTACCCGTACCTCCCCCCTGTGCGGGGTACAATATTGATATGATATTAAAATAATACCATTAATAAATAACATAATAAAAGACCACCACTTTTATAGAGACATAACGCCACTGTGTGGCGCCGCCATCAGTCTCCTTAGACTCGGTACTTTGTCGTCGCCGTCGACTTCGCACCTTCGCCCCATATAGTAGTGGCGCGGCGCGACGGGCCTAATGTGTAAGTGAAAAAAAAAAAAAAAAATTAAATTAATTGTTATTTTACAATATCTTCTAATATGAATAAGAGTACTTTGTATTGGTACGTTTTGTTTTTTGTTTTTTTTTTTTTAAACGGAACTGAACCTAAGTGACCGGCCTGCGGCCGGGCACCCGTCTTATTCATGTTCTAACCTAACCTAACCTATCCAAACCTTTTAAAACTAGTTTGGATTCCTTTAGACCTCAGCCCACCGGCAACTACGACTAACTAAACACTGATCTAGCTATCTGGCTTTCATCAGTGCATCAACAGCAGCATAACTAGTATTAAAATAGTAATGAGTTTTTATTAATGCATATATTCACATTAAATCTTGAATCTAAAGTCTAAAGGTGTCAAAACTAGATTTAGGTTAGGTTAGGTTAGAACATGAATACGAGGGGTGCCCGGCCACAGGCCGGGCACTTGGGTTCAGTTCAGTCAAAAATTATATATTATTTACTATTATTTATATTTGAATGAGAATGAAAAATAGCAATTATTTTGAATAGTTTTCAGAATGAGACAGACGGGTGTGGTAGGGTAAAATCTCCAATTTAAAGTTCTCTTATTGCGTATATGTTATGTGTGTTTGCATAGTAGTTTACTATAATGGTAAGCGGTTCGTGTAACGATCTTGCGCGTCTATATTTACAAGTGTGTGGGCAGTTCGTGTATTGATTATTCGATGACGGGACCTCGTAAGAGTCCCGTATCGTTATTTTTCGTCACTACCTACCCGTACCTCCCCCCCCGTGCAGGGAGTGGGTAATTTGCGCGCCTGCTGCCTTCCTTGGATGTGGTAGCAGTTTCTCAGGCTCCCTCACCGGAATCGAACCCTGATTCCCCGTTACCCGCGACAGACAATGGTAGTCGCAGAAACTCATTCCGATTACGAGACCTCGTAAGAGTCCCGTATCGTTATTTTTCGTCACTACCTACCCCCCCCTACCTCCCCCCGTGCGGGGTACAATATTGATATGATATTAAAAAAATACCATTAATAAATAACATAATAAAAGACCACCACTTTTATAGAGACATAACGCCACATAATTATAAAAAGTATAGTGTGTGGATCTAATCAACCACCACTGGCACCAGACCCTCAATGCCCTTAAATTTTACCTCGTTAAAATATTTAAAGTGTACTCATTCCGATTGCGAGACCTCGTAAGAGTCCCGTATCGTTATTTTTCGTCACTACCTACCCGTACCTCCCCCCTGTGCGGGGTACAATATTGATATGATATTAAAATAATACCATTAATAAATAACATAATAAAAGACCACCACTTTTATAGAGACATAACGCCACTGTGTGGCGCCGCCATCAGTCTCCTTAGACTCGGTACTTTGTCGTCGCCGTCGACTTCGCACCTTCGCCCCATATAGTAGTGGCGCGGCGCGACGGGCCTAATGTGTAAGTGAAAAAAAAAAAAAAAATTAAATTAATTGTTATTTTACAATATCTTCTAATATGAATAAGAGTACTTTGTATTGGTACGTTTTGTTTTTTGTTTTTTTTTTTTTAAACGGAACTGAACCTAAGTGACCGGCCTGCGGCCGGGCACCCGTCTTATTCATGTTCTAACCTAACCTAACCTATCCAAACCTTTTAAAACTAGTTTGGATTCCTTTAGACCTCAGCCCACCGGCAACTACGACTAACTAAACACTGATCTAGCTATCTGGCTTTCATCAGTGCATCAACAGCAGCATAACTAGTATTAAAATAGTAATGAGTTTTTATTAATGCATATATTCACATTAAATCTTGAATCTAAAGTCTAAAGGTGTCAAAACTAGATTTAGGTTAGGTTAGGTTAGAACATGAATACGAGGGGTGCCCGGCCACAGGCCGGGCACTTGGGTTCAGTTCAGTCAAAAATTATATATTATTTACTATTATTTATATTTGAATGAGAATGAAAAATAGCAATTATTTTGAATAGTTTTCAGAATGAGACAGACGGGTGTGGTAGGGTAAAATCTCCAATTTAAAGTTCTCTTATTGCGTATATGTTATGTGTGTTTGCATAGTAGTGTACTATAATGGTAAGCGGTTCGTGTAACGATCTTGCGCGTCTATATTTGCAAGTGTGTGGGCAGTTCGTGTATTGATTATTCGATGACGGGACCTCGTAAGAGTCCCGTATCGTTATTTTTCGTCACTACCTACCCGTACCTCCCCCCCCGTGCAGGGAGTGGGTAATTTGCGCGCCTGCTGCCTTCCTTGGATGTGGTAGCAGTTTCTCAGGCTCCCTCACCGGAATCGAACCCTGATTCCCCGTTACCCGCGACAGACAATGGTAGTCGCAGAAACACATTCCGATTACGAGACCTCGTAAGAGTCCCGTATCGTTATTTTTCGTCACTACCTACCCCCCTACCTCCCCCCGTGCGGGGTACAATATTGATATGATATTAAAAAAATACCATTAATAAATAACATAATAAAAGACCACCACTTTTATAGAGACATAACGCCACATAATTATAAAAAGTATAGTGTGTGGATCTAATCAACCACCACTGGCACCAGACCCTCAATGCCCTTAAATTTTACCTCGTTAAAATATTTAAAGTGTACTCATTCCGATTGCGAGACCTCGTAAGAGTCCCGTATCGTTATTTTTCGTCACTACCTACCCGTACCTCCCCCCTGTGCGGGGTACAATATTGATATGATATTAAAATAATACCATTAATAAATAACATAATAAAAGACCACCACTTTTATAGAGACATAACGCCACTGTGTGGCGCCGCCATCAGTCTCCTTAGACTCGGTACTTTGTCGTCGCCGTCGACTTCGCACCTTCGCCCCATATAGTAGTGGCGCGGCGCGACGGGCCTAATGTGTAAGTGAAAAAAAAAAAAAAAAATTAAATTAATTGTTATTTTACAATATCTTCTAATATGAATAAGAGTACTTTGTATTGGTACGTTTTGTTTTTTGTTTTTTTTTTTTTAAACGGAACTGAACCTAAGTGGCACCCGTCTTATTCATGTTCTAACCTAACCTAACCTATCCAAACCTTTTAAAACTAGTTTGGATTCCTTAAGACCTCAGCCCACCGGCAACTACGACTAACTAGACACTGATCTAGCTATCTGGCTTTCATCAGTGCATCAACAGCAGCATAACTAGTATTAAAATAGTAATGAGTTTTTATTAATGCATATATTCACATTAAATCTTGAATCTAAAGTCTAAAGGTGTCAAAACTAGATTTAGGTTAGGTTAGGTTAGAACATGAATACGAGGGGTGCCCGGCCACAGGCCGGGCACTTGGGTTCAGTTCAGTCAAAAATTATATATTATTTACTATTATTTATATTTGAATGAGAATGAAAAATAGCAATTATTTTGAATAGTTTTCAGAATGAGACAGACGGGTGTGGTAGGGTAAAATCTCCAATTTAAAGTTCTCTTATTGCGTATATGTTATGTGTGTTTGCATAGTAGTTTACTATAATGGTAAGCGGTTCGTGTAACGATCTTGCGCGTCTATATTTACAAGTGTGTGGGCAGTTCGTGTATTGATTATTCGATGACGGGACCTCGTAAGAGTCCCGTATCGTTATTTTTCATCACTACCTACCCGTACCTCCCCCCCCGTGCAGGGAGTGGGTAATTTGCGCGCCTGCTGCCTTCCTTGGATGTGGTAGCAGGTTCTCAGGCTCCCTCACCGGAATCGAACCCTGATTCCCCGTTACCCGCGACAGACAATGGTAGTCGCAGAAACTCATTCCGATTACGAGACCTCGTAAGAGTCCCGTATCGTTATTTTTCGTCACTACCTACCCCCCTACCTCCCCCCGTGCGGGGTACAATATTGATATGATATTAAAAAAATACCATTAATAAATAACATAATAAAAGACCACCACTTTTATAGAGACATAACGCCACTGTGTGGCGCCGCCATCAGTCTCCTTAGACTCGGTACTTTGTCGTCGCCGTCGACTTCGCACCTTCGCCCCATATAGTAGTGGCGCGGCGCGACGGGCCTAATGTGTAAGTGAAAAAAAAAAAAAAAAATTAAATTAATTGTTATTTTACAATATCTTCTAATATGAATAAGAGTACTTTGTATTGGTACGTTTTGTTTTTTGTTTTTTTTTTTTTAAACGGAACTGAACCTAAGTGACCGGCCTGCGGCCGGGCACCCGTCTTATTCATGTTCTAACCTAACCTAACCTATCCAAACCTTTTAAAACTAGTTTGGATTCCTTTAGACCTCAGCCCACCGGCAACTACGACTAACTAAACACTGATCTAGCTATCTGGCTTTCATCAGTGCATCAACAGCAGCATAACTAGTATTAAAATAGTAATGAGTTTTTATTAATGCATATATTCACATTAAATCTTGAATCTAAAGTCTAAAGGTGTCAAAACTAGATTTAGGTTAGGTTAGGTTAGAACATGAATACGAGGGGTGCCCGGCCACAGGCCGGGCACTTGGGTTCAGTTCAGTCAAAAATTATATATTATTTACTATTATTTATATTTGAATGAGAATGAAAAATAGCAATTATTTTGAATAGTTTTCAGAATGAGACAGACGGGTGTGGTAGGGTAAAATCTCCAATTTAAAGTTCTCTTATTGCGTATATGTTATGTGTGTTTGCATAGTAGTTTACTATAATGGTAAGCGGTTCGTGTAACGATCTTGCGCGTCTATATTTACAAGTGTGTGGGCAGTTCGTGTATTGATTATTCGATGACGGGACCTCGTAAGAGTCCCGTATCGTTATTTTTCGTCACTACCTACCCGTACCTCCCCCCCCGTGCAGGGAAAGGGTAATTTGCGCGCCTGCTGCCTTCCTTGGATGTGGTAGCAGTTTCTCAGGCTCCCTCACCGGAATCGAACCCTGATTCCCCGTTACCCGCGACAGACAATGGTAGTCGCAGAAACTCATTCCGATTACGAGACCTCGTAAGAGTCCCGTATCGTTATTTTTCGTCACTACCTACCCCCTACCTCCCCCCGTGCGGGGTACAATATTGATATGATATTAAAAAAATACCATTAATAAATAACATAATAAAAGACCACCACTTTTATAGAGACATAACGCCACATAATTATAAAAAGTATAGTGTGTGGATCTAATCAACCACCACTGGCACCAGACCCTCAATGCCCTTAAATTTTACCTCGTTAAAATATTTAAAGTGTACTCATTCCGATTGCGAGACCTCGTAAGAGTCCCGTATCGTTATTTTTCGTCACTACCTACCCGTACCTCCCCCCTGTGCGGGGTACAATATTGATATGATATTAAAATAATACCATTAATAAATAACATAATAAAAGACCACCACTTTTATAGAGACATAACGCCACTGTGTGGCGCCGCCATCAGTCTCCTTAGACTCGGTACTTTGTCGTCGCCGTCGACTTCGCACCTTCGCCCCATATAGAAGTGGCGCGGCGCGACGGGCCTAATGTGTAAGTGAAAAAAAAAAAAAAAAATTAAATTAATTGTTATTTTACAATATCTTCTAATATGAATAAGAGTACTTTGTATTGGTACGTTTTGTTTTTTGTTTTTTTTTTTTTAAACGGAACTGAACCTAAGTGACCGGCCTGCGGCCGGGCACCCGTCTTATTCATGTTCTAACCTAACCTAACCTATCCAAACCTTTTAAAACTAGTTTGGATTCCTTTAGACCTCAGCCCACCGGCAACTACGACTAACTAAACACTGATCTAGCTATCTGGCTTTCATCAGTGCATCAACAGCAGCATAACTAGTATTAAAATAGTAATGAGTTTTTATTAATGCATATATTCACATTAAATCTTGAATCTAAAGTCTAAAGGTGTCAAAACTAGATTTAGGTTAGGTTAGGTTAGAACATGAATACGAGGGGTGCCCGGCCACAGGCCGGGCACTTGGGTTCAGTTCAGTCAAAAATTATATATTATTTACTATTATTTATATTTGAATGAGAATGAAAAATAGCAATTATTTTGAATAGTTTTCAGAATGAGACAGACGGGTGTGGTAGGGTAAAATCTCCAATTTAAAGTTCTCTTATTGCGTATATGTTATGTGTGTTTGCATAGTAGTTTACTATAATGGTAAGCGGTTCGTGTAACGATCTTGCGCGTCTATATTTACAAGTGTGTGGGCAGTTCGTGTATTGATTATTCGATGACGGGACCTCGTAAGAGTCCCGTATCGTTATTTTTCGTCACTACCTACCCGTACCTCCCCCCCCGTGCAGGGAGTGGGTAATTTGCGCGCCTGCTGCCTTCCTTGGATGTGGTAGCAGTTTCTCAGGCTCCCTCACCGGAATCGAACCCTGATTCCCCGTTACCCGCGACAGACAATGGTAGTCGCAGAAACTCATTCCGATTACGAGACCTCGTAAGAGTCCCGTATCGTTATTTTTCGTCACTACCTACCCCCCCCCTACCTCCCCCCGTGCGGGGTACAATATTGATATGATATTAAAAAAATACCATTAATAAATAACATAATAAAAGACCACCACTTTTATAGAGACATAACGCCACATAATTATAAAAAGTATAGTGTGTGGATCTAATCAACCACCACTGGCACCAGACCCTCAATGCCCTTAAATTTTACCTCGTTAAAATATTTAAAGTGTACTCATTCCGATTGCGAGACCTCGTAAGAGTCCCGTATCGTTATTTTTCGTCACTACCTACCCGTACCTCCCCCCTGTGCGGGGTACAATATTGATATGATATTAAAATAATACCATTAATAAATAACATAATAAAAGACCACCACTTTTATAGAGACATAACGCCACTGTGTGGCGCCGCCATCAGTCTCCTTAGACTCGGTACTTTGTCGTCGCCGTCGACTTCGCACCTTCGCCCCATATAGTAGTGGCGCGGCGCGACGGGCCTAATGTGTAAGTGAAAAAAAAAAAAAAAAATTAAATTAATTTTTATTTTACAATATCTTCTAATATGAATAAGAGTACTTTGTATTGGTACGTTTTGTTTTTTGTTTTTTTTTTTTTAAACGGAACTGAACCTAAGTGACCGGCCTGCGGCCGGGCACCCGTCTTATTCATGTTCTAACCTAACCTAACCTATCCAAACCTTTTAAAACTAGTTTGGATTCCTTTAGACCTCAGCCCACCGGCAACTACGACTAACTAAACACTGATCTAGCTATCTGGCTTTCATCAGTGCATCAACAGCAGCATAACTAGTATTAAAATAGTAATGAGTTTTTATTAATGCATATATTCACATTAAATCTTGAATCTAAAGTCTAAAGGTGTCAAAACTAGATTTAGGTTAGGTTAGGTTAGAACATGAATACGAGGGGTGCCCGGCCACAGGCCGGGCACTTGGGTTCAGTTCAGTCAAAAATTATATATTATTTACTATTATTTATATTTGAATGAGAATGAAAAATAGCAATTATTTTGAATAGTTTTCAGAATGAGACAGACGGGTGTGGTAGGGTAAAATCTCCAATTTAAAGTTCTCTTATTGCGTATATGTTATGTGTGTTTGCATAGTAGTTTACTATAATGGTAAGCGGTTCGTGTAACGATCTTGCGCGTCTATATTTACAAGTGTGTGGGCAGTTCGTGTATTGATTATTCGATGACGGGACCTCGTAAGAGTCCCGTATCGTTATTTTTCGTCACTACCTACCCGTACCTCCCCCCCCGTGCAGGGAGTGGGTAATTTGCGCGCCTGCTGCCTTCCTTGGATGTGGTAGCAGTTTCTCAGGCTCCCTCACCGGAATCGAACCCTGATTCCCCGTTACCCGCGACAGACAATGGTAGTCGCAGAAACTCATTCCGATTACGAGACCTCGTAAGAGTCCCGTATCGTTATTTTTCGTCACTACCTACCCCCCCCTACCTCCCCCCGTGCGTGGTACAATATTGATATGATATTAAAAAAATACCATTAATAAATAACATAATAAAAGACCACCACTTTTATAGAGACATAACGCCACATAATTATAAAAAGTATAGTGTGTGGATCTAATCAACCACCACTGGCACCAGACCCTCAATGCCCTTAAATTTTACCTCGTTAAAATATTTAAAGTGTACTCATTCCGATTGCGAGACCTCGTAAGAGTCCCGTATCGTTATTTTTCGTCACTACCTACCCGTACCTCCCCCCTGTGCGGGGTACAATATTGATATGATATTAAAATAATACCATTAATAAATAACATAATAAAAGACCACCACTTTATAGAGACATAACGCCACTGTGTGGCGCCGCCATCAGTCTCCTTAGACTCGGTACTTTGTCGTCGCCGTCGACTTCGCACCTTCGCCCCATATAGTAGTGGCGCGGCGCGACGGGCCTAATGTGTAAGTGAAAAAAAAAAAAAAAAATTAAATTAATTGTTATTTTACAATATCTTCTAATATGAATAAGAGTACTTTGTATTGGTACGTTTTGTTTTTTGTTTTTTTTTTTTTAAACGGAACTGAACCTAAGTGACCGGCCTGCGGCCGGGCACCCGTCTTATTCATGTTCTAACCTAACCTAACCTATCCAAACCTTTTAAAACTAGTTTGGATTCCTTTAGACCTCAGCCCACCGGCAACTACGACTAACTAAACACTGATCTAGCTATCTGGCTTTCATCAGTGCATCAACAGCAGCATAACTAGTATTAAAATAGTAATGAGTTTTTATTAATGCATATATTCACATTAAATCTTGAATCTAAAGTCTAAAGGTGTCAAAACTAGATTTAGGTTAGGTTACGTTAGAACATGAATACGAGGGGTGCCCGGCCACAGGCCGGGCACTTGGGTTCAGTTCAGTCAAAAATTATATATTATTTACTATTATTTATATTTGAATGAGAATGAAAAATAGCAATTATTTTGAATAGTTTTCAGAATGAGACAGACGGGTGTGGTAGGGTAAAATCTCCAATTTAAAGTTCTCTTATTGCGTATATGTTATGTGTGTTTGCATAGTAGTTTACTATAATGGTAAGCGGTTCGTGTAACGATCTTGCGCGTCTATATTTACAAGTGTGTGGGCAGTTCGTGTATTGATTATTCGATGACGGGACCTCGTAAGAGTCCCGTATCGTTATTTTTCGTCACTACCTACCCCCCCCTACCTCCCCCCGTGCGGGGTACAATATTGATATGATATTAAAAAAATACCATTAATAAATAACATAATAAAAGACCACCACTTTTATAGAGACATAACGCCACATAATTATAAAAAGTATAGTGTGTGGATCTAATCAACCACCACTGGCACCAGACCCTCAATGCCCTTAAATTTTACCTCGTTAAAATATTTAAAGTGTACTCATTCCGATTGCGAGACCTCGTAAGAGTCCCGTATCGTTATTTTTCGTCACTACCTACCCGTACCTCCCCCCTGTGCGGGGTACAATATTGATATGATATTAAAATAATACCATTAATAAATAACATAATAAAAGACCACCACTTTATAGAGACATAACGCCACTGTGTGGCGCCGCCATCAGTCTCCTTAGACTCGGTACTTTGTCGTCGCCGTCGACTTCGCACCTTCGCCCCATATAGTAGTGGCGCGGCGCGACGGGCCTAATGTGTAAGTGAAAAAAAAAAAAAAAAATTAAATTAATTGTTATTTTACAATATCTTCTAATATGAATAAGAGTACTTTGTATTGGTACGTTTTGTTTTTTGTTTTTTTTTTTTTAAACGGAACTGAACCTAAGTGACCGGCCTGCGGCCGGGCACCCGTCTTATTCATGTTCTAACCTAACCTAACCTATCCAAACCTTTTAAAACTAGTTTGGATTCCTTTAGACCTCAGCCCACCGGCAACTACGACTAACTAAACACTGATCTAGCTATCTGGCTTTCATCAGTGCATCAACAGCAGCATAACTAGTATTAAAATAGTAATGAGTTTTTATTAATGCATATATTCACATTAAATCTTGAATCTAAAGTCTAAAGGTGTCAAAACTAGATTTAGGTTAGGTTAGGTTAGAACATGAATACGAGGGGTGCCCGGCCACAGGCCGGGCACTTGGGTTCAGTTCAGTCAAAAATTATATATTATTTACTATTATTTATATTTGAATGAGAATGAAAAATAGCAATTATTTTGAATAGTTTTCAGAATGAGACAGACGGGTGTGGTAGGGTAAAATCTCCAATTTAAAGTTCTCTTATTGCGTATATGTTATGTGTGTTTGCATAGTAGTTTACTATAATGGTAAGCGGTTCGTGTAACGATCTTGCGCGTCTATATTTACAAGTGTGTGGGCAGTTCGTGTATTGATTATTCGATGACGGGACCTCGTAAGAGTCCCGTATCGTTATTTTTCGTCACTACCTACCCGTACCTCCCCCCCCGTGCAGGGAGTGGGTAATTTGCGCGCCTGCTGCCTTCCTTGGATGTGGTAGCAGTTTCTCAGGCTCCCTCACCGGAATCGAACCCTGATTCCCCGTTACCCGCGTCAGACAATGGTAGTCGCAGAAACTCATTCCGATTACGAGACCTCGTAAGAGTCCCGTATCGTTATTTTTCGTCACTACCTACCCCCCCCTACCTCCCCCCGTGCGGGGTACAATATTGATATGATATTAATAAAATACCATTAATAAATAACATAATAAAAGACCACCACTTTTATAGAGACATAACGCCACATAATTATAAAAAGTATAGTGTGTGGATCTAATCAACCACCACTGGCACCAGACCCTCAATGCCCTTAAATTTTACCTCGTTAAAATATTTAAAGTGTACTCATTCCGATTGCGAGACCTCGTAAGAGTCCCGTATCGTTATTTTTCGTCACTACCTACCCGTACCTCCCCCCTGTGCGGGGTACAATATTGATATGATATTAAAATAATACCATTAATAAATAACATAATAAAAGACCACCACTTTTATAGAGACATAACGCCACTGTGTGGCGCCGCCATCAGTCTCCTTAGACTCGGTACTTTGTCGTCGCCGTCGACTTCGCACCTTCGCCCCATATAGTAGTGGCGCGGCGCGACGGGCCTAATGTGTAAGTGAAAAAAAAAAAAAAAATTAAATTAATTGTTATTTTACAATATCTTCTAATATGAATAAGAGTACTTTGTATTGGTACGTTTTGTTTTTTGTTTTTTTTTTTTTAAACGGAACTGAACCTAAGTGACCGGCCTGCGGCCGGGCACCCGTCTTATTCATGTTCTAACCTAACCTAACCTATCCAAACCTTTTAAAACTAGTTTGGATTCCTTTAGACCTCAGCCCACCGGCAACTACGACTAACTAAACACTGATCTAGCTATCTGGCTTTCATCAGTGCATCAACAGCAGCATAACTAGTATTAAAATAGTAATGAGTTTTTATTAATGCATATATTCACATTAAATCTTGAATCTAAAGTCTAAAGGTGTCAAAACTAGATTTAGGTTAGGTTAGGTTAGAACATGAATACGAGGGGTGCCCGGCCACAGGCCGGGCACTTGGGTTCAGTTCAGTCAAAAATTATATATTATTTACTATTATTTATATTTGAATGAGAATGAAAAATAGCAATTATTTTGAATAGTTTTCAGAATGAGACAGACGGGTGTGGTAGGGTAAAATCTCCAATTTAAAGTTCTCTTATTGCGTATATGTTATGTGTGTTTGCATAGTAGTTTACTATAATGGTAAGCGGTTCGTGTAACGATCTTGCGCGTCTATATTTACAAGTGTGTGGGCAGTTCGTGTATTGATTATTCGATGACGGGACCTCGTAAGAGTCCCGTATCGTTATTTTTCGTCACTACCTACCCGTACCTCCCCCCCCGTGCAGGGAGTGGGTAATTTGCGCGCCTGCTGCCTTCCTTGGATGTGGTAGCAGTTTCTCAGGCTCCCTCACCGGAATCGAACCCTGATTCCCCGTTACCCGCGACAGACAATGGTAGTCGCAGAAACTCATTCCGATTACGAGACCTCGTAAGAGTCCCGTATCGTTATTTTTCGTCACTACCTACCCCCCCCTACCTCCCCCCGTGCGGGGTACAATATTGATATGATATTAAAAAAATACCATTAATAAATAACATAATAAAAGACCACCACTTTTATAGAGACATAACGCCACATAATTATAAAAAGTATAGTGTGTGGATCTAATCAACCACCACTGGCACCAGACCCTCAATGCCCTTTAATTTTACCTCGTTAAAATATTTAAAGTGTACTCATTCCGATTGCGAGACCTCGTAAGAGTCCCGTATCGTTATTTTTCGTCACTACCTACCCGTACCTCCCCCCTGTGCGGGGTACAATATTGATATGATATTAAAATAATACCATTAATAAATAACATAATAAAAGACCACCACTTTTATAGAGACATAACGCCACTGTGTGGCGCCACCATCAGTCTCCTTAGACTCGGTACTTTGTCGTCGCCGTCGACTTCGCACCTTCGCCCCATATAGTAGTGGCGCGGCGCGACGGGCCTAATGTGTAAGTGAAAAAAAAAAAAAAAATTAAATTAATTGTTATTTTACAATATCTTCTAATATGAATAAGAGTACTTTGTATTGGTACGTTTTGTTTTTTGTTTTTTTTTTTCAAACGGAACTGAACCTAAGTGACCGGCCTGCGGCCGGGCACCCGTCTTATTCATGTTCTAACCTAACCTAACCTATCCAAACCTTTTAAAACTAGTTTGGATTCCTTTAGACCTCAGCCCACCGGCAACTACGACTAACTAAACACTGATCTAGATATCTGGCTTTCATCAGTGCATCAACAGCAGCATAACTAGTATTAAAATAGTAATGAGTTTTTATTAATGCATATATTCACATTAAATCTTGAATCTAAAGTCTAAAGGTGTCAAAACTAGATTTAGGTTAGGTTAGGTTAGAACATGAATACGAGGGGTGCCCGGCCACAGGCCGGGCACTTGGGTTCAGTTCAGTCAAAAATTATATATTATTTACTATTATTTATATTTGAATGAGAATGAAAAATAGCAATTATTTTGAATAGTTTTCAGAATGAGACAGACGGGTGTGGTAGGGTAAAATCTCCAATTTAAAGTTCTCTTATTGCGTATATGTTATGTGTGTTTGCATAGTAGTTTACTATAATGGTAAGCGGTTCGTGTAACGATCTTGCGCGTCTATATTTACAAGTGTGTGGGCAGTTCGTGTATTGATTATTCGATGACGGGACCTCGTAAGAGTCCCGTATCGTTATTTTTCGTCACTACCTACCCGTACCTCCCCCCCCGTGCAGGGAGTGGGTAATTTGCGCGCCTGCTGCCTTCCTTGGATGTGGTAGCAGTTTCTCAGGCTCCCTCACCGGAATCGAACCCTGATTCCCCGTTACCCGCGACAGACAATGGTAGTCGCAGAAACTCATTCCGATTACGAGACCTCGTAAGAGTCCCGTATCGTTATTTTTCGTCACTACCTACCCCCCCCCTACCTCCCCCCGTGCGGGGTACAATATTGATATGATATTAAAAAAATACCATTAATAAATAACATAATAAAAGACCACCACTTTTATAGAGACATAACGCCACATAATTATAAAAAGTATAGTGTGTGGATCTAATCAACCACCACTGGCACCAGACCCTCAATGCCCTTAAATTTTACCTCGTTAAAATATTTAAAGTGTACTCATTCCGATTGCGAGACCTCGTAAGAGTCCCGTATCGTTATTTTTCGTCACTACCTACCCGTACCTCCCCCCTGTGCGGGGTACAATATTGATATGATATTAAAATAATACCATTAATAAATAACATAATAAAAGACCACCACTTTTATAGAGACATAACGCCACTGTGTGGCGCCGCCATCAGTCTCCTTAGACTCGGTACTTTGTCGTCGCCGTCGACTTCGCACCTTCGCCCCATATAGTAGTGGCGCGGCGCGACGGGCCTAATGTGTAAGTGAAAAAAAAAAAAAAAAATTAAATTAATTGTTATTTTACAATATCTTCTAATATGAATAAGAGTACTTTGTATTGGTATGTTTTGTTTTTTGTTTTTTTTTTTTTAAACGGAACTGAACCTAAGTGACCGGCCTGCGGCCGGGCACCCGTCTTATTCATGTTCTAACCTAACCTAACCTATCCAAACCTTTTAAAACTAGTTTGGATTCCTTTAGACCTCAGCCCACCGGCAACTACGACTAACTAAACACTGATCTAGCTATCTGGCTTTCATCAGTGCATCAACAGCAGCATAACTAGTATTAAAATAGTAATGAGTTTTTATTAATGCATATATTCACATTAAATCTTGAATCTAAAGTCTAAAGGTGTCAAAACTAGATTTAGGTTAGGTTAGGTTAGAACATGAATACGAGGGGTGCCCGGCCACAGGCCGGGCACTTGGGTTCAGTTCAGTCAAAAATTATATATTATTTACTATTATTTATATTTGAATGAGAATGAAAAATAGCAATTATTTTGAATAGTTTTCAGAATGAGACAGACGGGTGTGGTAGGGTAAAATCTCCAATTTAAAGTTCTCTTATTGCGTATATGTTATGTGTGTTTGCATAGTAGTTTACTATAATGGTAAGCGGTTCGTGTAACGATCTTGCGCGTCTATATTTACAAGTGTGTGGGCAGTTCGTGTATTGATTATTCGATGACGGGACCTCGTAAGAGTCCCGTATCGTTATTTTTCGTCACTACCTACCCCCCCCTACCTCCCCCCGTGCGGGGTACAATATTGATATGATATTAAAAAAATACCATTAATAAATAACATAATAAAAGACCACCACTTTTATAGAGACATAACGCCACATAATTATAAAAAGTATAGTGTGTGGATCTAATCAACCACCACTGGCACCAGACCCTCAATGCCCTTTAATTTTACCTCGTTAAAATATTTAAAGTGTACTCATTCCGATTGCGAGACCTCGTAAGAGTCCCGTATCGTTATTTTTCGTCACTACCTACCCGTACCTCCCCCCTGTGCGGGGTACAATATTGATATGATATTAAAATAATACCATTAATAAATAACATAATAAAAGACCACCACTTTTATAGAGACATAACGCCACTGTGTGGCGCCGCCATCAGTCTCCTTAGACTCGGTACTTTGTCGTCGCCGTCGACTTCGCACCTTCGCCCCATATAGTAGTGGCGCGGCGCGACGGGCCTAATGTGTAAGTGAAAAAAAAAAAAAAAATTAAATTAATTGTTATTTTACAATATCTTCTAATATGAATAAGAGTACTTTGTATTGGTACGTTTTGTTTTTTGTTTTTTTTTTTTTAAACGGAACTGAACCTAAGTGACCGGCCTGCGGCCGGGCACCCGTCTTATTCATGTTCTAACCTAACCTAACCTATCCAAACCTTTTAAAACTAGTTTGGATTCCTTTAGACCTCAGCCCACCGGCAACTACGACTAACTAAACACTGATCTAGCTATCTGGCTTTCATCAGTGCATCAACAGCAGCATAACTAGTATTAAAATAGTAATGAGTTTTTATTAATGCATATATTCACATTAAATCTTGAATCTAAAGTCTAAAGGTGTCAAAACTAGATTTAGGTTAGGTTAGGTTAGAACATGAATACGAGGGGTGCCCGGCCACAGGCCGGGCACTTGGGTTCAGTTCAGTCAAAAATTATATATTATTTACTATTATTTATATTTGAATGAGAATGAAAAATAGCAATTATTTTGAATAGTTTTCAGAATGAGACAGACGGGTGTGGTAGGGTAAAATCTCCAATTTAAAGTTCTCTTATTGCGTATATGTTATGTGTGTTTGCATAGTAGTTTACTATAATGGTAAGCGGTTCGTGTAACGATCTTGCGCGTCTATATTTACAAGTGTGTGGGCAGTTCGTGTATTGATTATTCGATGACGGGACCTCGTAAGAGTCCCGTATCGTTATTTTTCGTCACTACCTACCCGTACCTCCCCCCCCGTGCAGGGAGTGGGTAATTTGCGCGCCTGCTGCCTTCCTTGGATGTGGTAGCAGTTTCTCAGGCTCCCTCACCGGAATCGAACCCTGATTCCCCGTTACCCGCGACAGACAATGGTAGTCGCAGAAACTCATTCCGATTACGAGACCTCGTAAGAGTCCCGTATCGTTATTTTTCGTCACTACCTACCCCCCCCTACCTCCCCCCGTGCGGGGTACAATATTGATATGATATTAAAAAAATACCATTAATAAATAACATAATAAAAGACCACCACTTTTATAGAGACATAACGCCACATAATTATAAAAAGTATAGTGTGTGGATCTAATCAACCACCACTGGCACCAGACCCTCAATGCCCTTTAATTTTACCTCGTTAAAATATTTAAAGTGTACTCATTCCGATTGCGAGACCTCGTAAGAGTCCCGTATCGTTATTTTTCGTCACTACCTACCCGTACCTCCCCCCTGTGCGGGGTACAATATTGATATGATATTAAAATAATACCATTAATAAATAACATAATAAAAGACCACCACTTTTATAGAGACATAACGCCACTGTGTGGCGCCGCCATCAGTCTCCTTAGACTCGGTACTTTGTCGTCGCCGTCGACTTCGCACCTTCGCCCCATATAGTAGTGGCGCGGCGCGACGGGCCTAATGTGTAAGTGAAAAAAAAAAAAAAAAATTAAATTAATTGTTATTTTACAATATCTTCTAATATGAATAAGAGTACTTTGTATTGGTACGTTTTGTTTTTTGTTTTTTTTTTTTTAAACGGAACTGAACCTAAGTGACCGGCCTGCGGCCGGGCACCCGTCTTATTCATGTTCTAACCTAACCTAACCTATCCAAACCTTTTAAAACTAGTTTGGATTCCTTTAGACCTCAGCCCACCGGCAACTACGACTAACTAAACACTGATCTAGCTATCTGGCTTTCATCAGTGCATCAACAGCAGCATAACTAGTATTAAAATAGTAATGAGTTTTTATTAATGCATATATTCACATTAAATCTTGAATCTAAAGTCTAAAGGTGTCAAAACTAGATTTAGGTTAGGTTAGGTTAGAACATGAATACGAGGGGTGCCCGGCCACAGGCCGGGCACTTGGGTTCAGTTCAATCAAAAATTATATATTATTTACTATTATTTATATTTGAATGAGAATGAAAAATAGCAATTATTTTGAATAGTTTTCAGAATGAGACAGACGGGTGTGGTAGGGTAAAATCTCCAATTTAAAGTTCTCTTATTGCGTATATGTTATGTATGTTTGCATAGTAGTTTACTATAATGGTAAGCGGTTCGTGTAACGATCTTGCGCGTCTATATTTACAAGTGTGTGGGCAGTTCGTGTATTGATTATTCGATGACGGGACCTCGTAAGAGTCCCGTATCGTTATTTTTCGTCACTACCTACCCGTACCTCCCCCCCCGTGCAGGGAGTGGGTAATTTGCGCGCCTGCTGCCTTCCTTGGATGTGGTAGCAGTTTCTCAGGCTCCCTCACCGGAATCGAACCCTGATTCCCCGTTACCCGCGACAGACAATGGTAGTCGCAGAAACTCATTCCGATTACGAGACCTCGTAAGAGTCCCGTATCGTTATTTTTCGTCACTACCTACCCCCCTACCACCCCCCGTGCGGGGTACAATATTGATATGATATTAAAAAAATACCATTAATAAATAACATAATAAAAGACCACCACTTTTATAGAGACATAACGCCACATAATTATAAAAAGTATAGTGTGTGGATCTAATCAACCACCACTGGCACCAGACCCTCAATGCCCTTAAATTTTACCTCGTTAAAATATTTAAAGTGTACTCATTCCGATTGCGAGACCTCGTAAGAGTCCCGTATCGTTATTTTTCGTCACTACCTACCCGTACCTCCCCCCTGTGCGGGGTACAATATTGATATGATATTAAAATAATACCATTAATAAATAACATAATAAAAGACCACCACTTTTATAGAGACATAACGCCACTGTGTGGCGCCGCCATCAGTCTCCTTAGACTCGGTACTTTGTCGTCGCCGTCGACTTCGCACCTTCGCCCCATATAGTAGTGGCGCGGCGCGACGGGCCTAATGTGTAAGTGAAAAAAAAAAAAAAAAATTAAATTAATTGTTATTTTACAATATCTTCTAATATGAATAAGAGTACTTTGTATTGGTATGTTTTGTTTTTTGTTTTTTTTTTTTTAAACGGAACTGAACCTAAGTGACCGGCCTGCGGCCGGGCACCCGTCTTATTCATGTTCTAACCTAACCTAACCTATCCAAACCTTTTAAAACTAGTTTGGATTCCTTTAGACCTCAGCCCACCGGCAACTACGACTAACTAAACACTGATCTAGCTATCTGGCTTTCATCAGTGCATCAACAGCAGCATAACTAGTATTAAAATAGTAATGAGTTTTTATTAATGCATATATTCACATTAAATCTTGAATCTAAAGTCTAAAGGTGTCAAAACTAGATTTAGGTTAGGTTAGGTTAGAACATGAATACGAGGGGTGCCCGGCCACAGGCCGGGCACTTGGGTTCAGTTCAGTCAAAAATTATATATTATTTACTATTATTTATATTTGAATGAGAATGAAAAATAGCAATTATTTTGAATAGTTTTCAGAATGAGACAGACGGGTGTGGTAGGGTAAAATCTCCAATTTAAAGTTCTCTTATTGCGTATATGTTATGTGTGTTTGCATAGTAGTTTACTATAATGGTAAGCGGTTCGTGTAACGATCTTGCGCGTCTATATTTACAAGTGTGTGGGCAGTTCGTGTATTGATTATTCGATGACGGGCCCTCGTAAGAGTCCCGTATCGTTATTTTTCGTCACTACCTACCCGTACCTCCCCCCCCGTGCAGGGAGTGGGTAATTTACGCGCCTGCTGCCTTCCTTGGATGTGGTAGCAGTTTCTCAGGCTCCCTCACCGGAATCGAACCCTGATTCCCCGTTACCCGCGACAGACAATGGTAGTCGCAGAAACTCATTCCGATTACGAGACCTCGTAAGAGTCCCGTATCGTTATTTTTCGTCACTACCTACCCCCCTACCTCCCCCCGTGCGGGGTACAATATTGATATGATATTAAAAAAATACCATTAATAAATAACATAATAAAAGACCACCACTTTTATAGAGACATAACGCCACATAATTATAAAAAGTATAGTGTGTGGATCTAATCAACCACCACTGGCACCAGACCCTCAATGCCCTTAAATTTTACCTCGTTAAAATATTTAAAGTGTACTCATTCCGATTGCGAGACCTCGTAAGAGTCCCGTATCGTTATTTTTCGTCACTACCTACCCGTACCTCCCCCCTGTGCGGGGTACAATATTGATATGATATTAAAATAATACCATTAATAAATAACATAATAAAAGACCACCACTTTTATAGAGACATAACGCCACTGTGTGGCGCCGCCATCAGTCTCCTTAGACTCGGTACTTTGTCGTCGCCGTCGACTTCGCACCTTCGCCCCATATAGTAGTGGCGCGGCGCGACGGGCCTAATGTGTAAGTGAAAAAAAAAAAAAAAAATTAAATTAATTGTTATTTTACAATATCTTCTAATATGAATAAGAGTACTTTGTATTGGTACGTTTTGTTTTTTGTTTTTTTTTTTTTAAACGGAACTGAACCTAAGTGACCGGCCTGCGGCCGGGCACCCGTCTTATTCATGTTCTAACCTAACCTAACCTATCCAAACCTTTTAAAACTAGTTTGGATTCCTTTAGACCTCAGCCCACCGGCAACTACGACTAACTAAACACTGATCTAGCTATCTGGCTTTCATCAGTGCATCAACAGCAGCATAACTAGTATTAAAATAGTAATGAGTTTTTATTAATGCATATATTCACATTAAATCTTGAATCTAAAGTCTAAAGGTGTCAAAACTAGATTTAGGTTAGGTTAGGTTAGAACATGAATACGAGGGGTGCCCGGCCACAGGCCGGGCACTTGGGTTCAGTTCAGTCAAAAATTATATATTATTTACTATTATTTATATTTGAATGAGAATGAAAAATAGCAATTATTTTGAATAGTTTTCAGAATGAGACAGACGGGTGTGGTAGGGTAAAATCTCCAATTTAAAGTTCTCTTATTGCGTATATGTTATGTGTGTTTGCATAGTAGTTTACTATAATGGTAAGCGGTTCGTGTAACGATCTTGCGCGTCTATATTTACAAGTGTGTGGGCAGTTCGTGTATTGATTATTCGATGACGGGCCCTCGTAAGAGTCCCGTATCGTTATTTTTCGTCACTACCTACCCGTACCTCCCCCCCCGTGCAGGGAGTGGGTAATTTGCGCGCCTGCTGCCTTCCTTGGATGTGGTAGCAGTTTCTCAGGCTCCCTCACCGGAATCGAACCCTGATTCCCCGTTACCCGCGACAGACAATGGTAGTCGCAGAAACTCATTCCGATTACGAGACCTCGTAAGAGTCCCGTATCGTTATTTTTCGTCACTACCTACCCCCCCCTACCTCCCCCCGTGCGGGGTACAATATTGATATGATATTAAAAAAATACCATTAATAAATAACATAATAAAAGACCACCACTTTTATAGAGACATAACGCCACATAATTATAAAAAGTATAGTGTGTGGATCTAATCAACCACCACTGGCACCAGACCCTCAATGCCCTTAAATTTTACCTCGTTAAAATATTTAAAGTGTACTCATTCCGATTGCGAGACCTCGTAAGAGTCCCGTATCGTTATTTTTCGTCACTACCTACCCGTACCTCCCCCCTGTGCGGGGTACAATATTGATATGATATTAAAATAATACCATTAATAAATAACATAATAAAAGACCACCACTTTTATAGAGACATAACGCCACTGTGTGGCGCCGCCATCAGTCTCCTTAGACTCGGTACTTTGTCGTCGCCGTCGACTTCGCACCTTTGCCCCATATAGTAGTGGCGCGGCGCGACGGGCCTAATGTGTAAGTGAAAAAAAAAAAAAAAAAATTAAATTAATTGTTATTTTACAATATCTTCTAATATGAATAAGAGTACTTTGTATTGGTACGTTTTGTTTTTTGTTTTTTTTTTTTAAACGGAACTGAACCTAAGTGACCGGCCTGCGGCCGGGCACCCGTCTTATTCATGTTCTAACCTAACCTAACCTATCCAAACCTTTTAAAACTAGTTTGGATTCCTTTAGACCTCAGCCCACCGGCAACTACGACTAACTAAACACTGATCTAGCTATCTGGCTTTCATCAGTGCATCAACAGCAGCATAACTAGTATTAAAATAGTAATGAGTTTTTATTAATGCATATATTCACATTAAATCTTGAATCTAAAGTCTAAAGGTGTCAAAACTAGATTTAGGTTAGGTTAGGTTAGAACATGAATACGAGGGGTGCCCGGCCACAGGCCGGGCACTTGGGTTCAGTTCAGTCAAAAATTATATATTATTTACTATTATTTATATTTGAATGAGAATGAAAAATAGCAATTATTTTGAATAGTTTTCAGAATGAGACAGACGGGTGTGGTAGGGTAAAATCTCCAATTTAAAGTTCTCTTATTGCGTATATGTTATGTGTGTTTGCATAGTAGTTTACTATAATGGTAAGCGGTTCGTGTAACGATCTTGCGCGTCTATATTTACAAGTGTGTGGGCAGTTCGTGTATTGATTATTCGATGACGGGCCCTCGTAAGAGTCCCGTATCGTTATTTTTCGTCACTACCTACCCGTACCTCCCCCCCCGTGCAGGGAGTGGGTAATTTGCGCGCCTGCTGCCTTCCTTGGATGTGGTAGCAGTTTCTCAGGCTCCCTCACCGGAATCGAACCCTGATTCCCCGTTACCCGCGACAGACAATGGTAGTCGCAGAAACTCATTCCGATTACGAGACCTCGTAAGAGTCCCGTATCGTTATTTTTCGTCACTACCTACCCCCCCCTACCTCCCCCCGTGCGGGGTACAATATTGATATGATATTAAAAAAATACCATTAATAAATAACATAATAAAAGACCACCACTTTTATAGAGACATAACGCCACTGTGTGGCGCCGCCATCAGTCTCCTTAGACTCGGTACTTTGTCGTCGCCGTCGACTTCGCACCTTCGCCCCATATAGTAGTGGCGCGGCGCGACGGGCCTAATGTGTAAGTGAAAAAAAAAAAAAAAAATTAAATTAATTGTTATTTTACAATATCTTCTAATATGAATAAGAGTACTTTGTATTGGTACGTTTTGTTTTTTGTTTTTTTTTTTTTAAACGGAACTGAACCTAAGTGACCGGCCTGCGGCCGGGCACCCGTCTTATTCATGTTCTAACCTAACCTAACCTATCCAAACCTTTTAAAACTAGTTTGGATTCCTTTAGACCTCAGCCCACCGGCAACTACGACTAACTAAACACTGATCTAGCTATCTGGCTTTCATCAGTGCATCAACAGCAGCATAACTAGTATTAAAATAGTAATGAGTTTTTATTAATGCATATATTCACATTAAATCTTGAATCTAAAGTCTAAAGGTGTCAAAACTAGATTTAGGTTAGGTTAGGTTAGAACATGAATACGAGGGGTGCCCGGCCACAGGCCGGGCACTTGGGTTCAGTTCAGTCAAAAATTATATATTATTTACTATTATTTATATTTGAATGAGAATGAAAAATAGCAATTATTTTGAATAGTTTTCAGAATGAGACAGACGGGTGTGGTAGGGTAAAATCTCCAATTTAAAGTTCTCTTATTGCGTATATGTTATGTGTGTTTGCATAGTAGTTTACTATAATGGTAAGCGGTTCGTGTAACGATCTTGCGCGTCTATATTTACAAGTGTGTGGGCAGTTCGTGTATTGATTATTCGATGACGGGCCCTCGTAAGAGTCCCGTATCGTTATTTTTCGTCACTACCTACCCGTACCTCCCCCCCCGTGCAGGGAGTGGGTAATTTGCGCGCCCGCTGCCTTCCTTGGATGTGGTAGCAGTTTCTCAGGCTCCCTCACCGGAATCGAACCCTGATTCCCCGTTACCCGCGACAGACAATGGTAGTCGCAGAAACTCATTCCGATTACGAGACCTCGTAAGAGTCCCGTATCGTTATTTTTCGTCACTACCTACCCCCCCCTACCTCCCCCCGTGCGGGGTACAATATTGATATGATATTAAAAAAATACCATTAATAAATAACATAATAAAAGACCACCACTTTTATAGAGACATAACGCCACATAATTATAAAAAGTATAGTGTGTGGATCTAATCAACCACCACTGGCACCAGACCCTCAATGCCCTTAAATTTTACCTCGTTAAAATATTTAAAGTGTACTCATTCCGATTGCGAGACCTCGTAAGAGTCCCGTATCGTTATTTTTCGTCACTACCTACCCGTACCTCCCCCCTGTGCGGGGTACAATATTGATATGATATTAAAATAATACCATTAATAAATAACATAATAAAAGACCACCACTTTTATAGAGACATAACGCCACTGTGTGGCGCCGCCATCAGTCTCCTTAGACTCGGTACTTTGTCGTCGCCGTCGACTTCGCACCTTCGCCCCATATAGTAGTGGCGCGGCGCGACGGGCCTAATGTGTAAGTGAAAAAAAAAAAAAAAAATTAAATTAATTGTTATTTTACAATATCTTCTAATATGAATAAGAGTACTTTGTATTGGTACGTTTTGTTTTTTGTTTTTTTTTTTTTAAACGGAACTGAACCTAAGTGACCGGCCTGCGGCCGGGCACCCGTCTTATTCATGTTCTAACCTAACCTAACCTATCCAAACCTTTTAAAACTAGTTTGGATTCCTTTAGACCTCAGCCCACCGGCAACTACGACTAACTAAACACTGATCTAGCTATCTGGCTTTCATCAGTGCATCAACAGCAGCATAACTAGTATTAAAATAGTAATGAGTTTTTATTAATGCATATATTCACATTAAATCTTGAATCTAAAGTCTAAAGGTGTCAAAACTAGATTTAGGTTAGGTTAGGTTAGAACATGAATACGAGGGGTGCCCGGCCACAGGCCGGGCACTTGGGTTCAGTTCAGTCAAAAATTATATATTATTTACTATTATTTATATTTGAATGAGAATGAAAAATAGCAATTATTTTGAATAGTTTTCAGAATGAGACAGACGGGTGTGGTAGGGTAAAATCTCCAATTTAAAGTTCTCTTATTGCGTATATGTTATGTGTGTTTGCATAGTAGTTTACTATAATGGTAAGCGGTTCGTGTAACGATCTTGCGCGTCTATATTTACAAGTGTGTGGGCAGTTCGTGTATTGATTATTCGATGACGGGACCTCGTAAGAGTCCCGTATCGTTATTTTTCGTCACTACCTACCCGTACCTCCCCCCCCGTGCAGGGAGTGGGTAATTTGCGCGCCTGCTGCCTTCCTTGGATGTGGTAGCAGTTTCTCAGGCTCCCTCACCGGAATCGAACCCTGATTCCCCGTTACCCGCGACAGACAATGGTAGTCGCAGAAACTCATTCCGATTACGAGACCTCGTAAGAGTCCCGTATCGTTATTTTTCGTCACTACCTACCCCCCTACCTCCCCCCGTGCGGGGTACAATATTGATATGATATTAAAAAAATACCATTAATAAATAACATAATAAAAGACCACCACTTTTATAGAGACATAACGCCACATAATTATAAAAAGTATAGTGTGTGGATCTAATCAACCACCACTGGCACCAGACCCTCAATGCCCTTTAATTTTACCTCGTTAAAATATTTAAAGTGTACTCATTCCGATTGCGAGACCTCGTAAGAGTCCCGTATCGTTATTTTTCGTCACTACCTACCCGTACCTCCCCCCTGTGCGGGGTACAATATTGATATGATATTAAAATAATACCATTAATAAATAACATAATAAAAGACCACCACTTTTATAGAGACATAACGCCACTGTGTGGCGCCGCCATCAGTCTCCTTAGACTCGGTACTTTGTCGTCGCCGTCGACTTCGCACCTTCGCCCCATATAGTAGTGGCGCGGCGCGACGGGCCTAATGTGTAAGTGAAAAAAAAAAAAAAAAATTAAATTAATTGTTATTTTACAATATCTTCTAATATGAATAAGAGTACTTTGTATTGGTACGTTTTGTTTTTTGTTTTTTTTTTTTTAAACGGAACTGAACCTAAGTGACCGGCCTGCGGCCGGGCACCCGTCTTATTCATGTTCTAACCTAACCTAAACTATCCAAACCTTTTAAAACTAGTTTGGATTCCTTTAGACCTCAGCCCACCGGCAACTACGACTAACTAAACACTGATCTAGCTATCTGGCTTTCATCAGTTTTTATTAATGCATATATTCACATTAAATCTTGAATCTAAAGTCTAAAGGTGTCAAAACTAGATTTAGGTTAGGTTAGGTTAGAACATGAATACGAGGGGTGCCCGGCCACAGGCTGGGCACTTGGGTTCAGTTCAGTCAAAAATTATATATTATTTACTATTATTTATATTTGAATGAGAATGAAAAATAGCAATTATTTTGAATAGTTTTCAGAATGAGACAGACGGGTGTGGTAGGGTAAAATCTCCAATTTAAAGTTCTCTTATTGCGTATATGTTATGTGTGTTTGCATAGTAGTTTACTATAATGGTAAGCGGTTCGTGTAACGATCTTGCGCGTCTATATTTACAAGTGTGTGGGCAGTTCGTGTATTGATTATTCGATGACGGGACCTCGTAAGAGTCCCGTATCGTTATTTTTCGTCACTACCTACCCGTACCTCCCCCCCCGTGCAGGGAGTGGGTAATTTGCGCGCCTGCTGCCTTCCTTGGATGTGGTAGCAGTTTCTCAGGCTCCCTCACCGGAATCGAACCCTGATTCCCCGTTACCCGCGACAGACAATGGTAGTCGCAGAAACTCATTCCGATTACGAGACCTCGTAAGAGTCCCGTATCGTTATTTTTCGTCACTACCTACCCCCCTACCTCCCCCCGTGCGGGGTACAATATTGATATGATATTAAAAAAATACCATTAATAAATAACATAATAAAAGACCACCACTTTTATAGAGACATAACGCCACATAATTATAAAAAGTATAGTGTGTGGATCTAATCAACCACCACTGGCACCAGACCCTCAATGCCCTTAAATTTTACCTCGTTAAAATATTTAAAGTGTACTCATTCCGATTGCGAGACCTCGTAAGAGTCCCGTATCGTTATTTTTCGTCACTACCTACCCGTACCTCCCCCCTGTGCGGGGTACAATATTGATATGATATTAAAATAATACCATTAATAAATAACATAATAAAAGACCACCACTTTTATAGAGACATAACGCCACTGTGTGGCGCCGCCATCAGTCTCCTTAGACTCGGTACTTTGTCGTCGCCGTCGACTTCGCACCTTCGCCCCATATAGTAGTGGCGCGGCGCGACGGGCCTAATGTGTAAGTGAAAAAAAAAAAAAAAAATTAAATTAATTGTTATTTTACAATATCTTCTAATATGAATAAGAGTACTTTGTATTGGTACGTTTTGTTTTTTGTTTTTTTTTTTTTTAAACGGAACTGAACCTAAGTGACCGGCCTGCGGCCGGGCACCCGTCTTATTCATGTTCTAACCTAACCTAACCTATCCAAACCTTTTAAAACTAGTTTGGATTCCTTTAGACCTCAGCCCACCGGCAACTACGACTAACTAAACACTGATCTAGCTATCTGGCTTTCATCAGTGCATCAACAGCAGCATAACTAGTATTAAAATAGTAATGAGTTTTTATTAATGCATATATTCACATTAAATCTTGAATCTAAAGTCTAAAGGTGTCAAAACTAGATTTAGGTTAGGTTAGGTTAGAACATGAATACGAGGGGTGCCCGGCCACAGGCCGGGCACTTGGGTTCAGTTCAGTCAAAAATTATATATTATTTACTATTATTTATATTTGAATGAGAATGAAAAATAGCAATTATTTTGAATAGTTTTCAGAATGAGACAGACGGGTGTGGTAGGGTAAAATCTCCAATTTAAAGTTCTCTTATTGCGTATATGTTATGTGTGTTTGCATAGTAGTTTACTATAATGGTAAGCGGTTCGTGTAACGATCTTGCGCGTCTATATTTACAAGTGTGTGGGCAGTTCGTGTATTGATTATTCGATGACGGGCCCTCGCAAGAGTCCCGTATCGTTATTTTTCGTCACTACCTACCCGTACCTCCCCCCCCGTGCAGGGAGTGGGTAATTTACGCGCCTGCTGCCTTCCTTGGATGTGGTAGCAGTTTCTCAGGCTCCCTCACCGGAATCGAACCCTGATTCCCCGTTACCCGCGACAGACAATGGTAGTCGCAGAAACTCATTCCGATTACGAGACCTCGTAAGAGTCCCGTATCGTTATTTTTCGTCACTACCTACCCCCCCCTACCTCCCCCCGTGCGGGGTACAATATTGATATGATATTAAAAAAATACCATTAATAAATAACATAATAAAAGACCACCACTTTTATAGAGACATAACGCCACATAATTATAAAAAGTATAGTGTGTGGATCTAATCAACCACCACTGGCACCAGACCCTCAATGCCCTTAAATTTTACCTCGTTAAAATATTTAAAGTGTACTCATTCCGATTGCGAGACCTCGTAAGAGTCCCGTATCGTTATTTTTCGTCACTACCTACCCGTACCTCCCCCCTGTGCGGGGTACAATATTGATATGATATTAAAATAATACCATTAATAAATAACATAATAAAAGACCACCACTTTTATAGAGACATAACGCCACTGTGTGGCGCCGCCATCAGTCTCCTTAGACTCGGTACTTTGTCGTCGCCGTCGACTTCGCACCTTCGCCCCATATAGTAGTGGCGCGGCGCGACGGGCCTAATGTGTAAGTGAAAAAAAAAAAAAAAAATTAAATTAATTGTTATTTTACAATATCTTCTAATATGAATAAGAGTACTTTGTATTGGTACGTTTTGTTTTTTGTTTTTTTTTTTTTAAACGGAACTGAACCTAAGTGACCGGCCTGCGGCCGGGCACCCGTCTTATTCATGTTCTAACCTAACCTAACCTATCCAAACCTTTTAAAACTAGTTTGGATTCCTTTAGACCTCAGCCCACCGGCAACTACGACTAACTAAACACTGATCTAGCTATCTGGCTTTCATCAGTGCATCAACAGCAGCATAACTAGTATTAAAATAGTAATGAGTTTTTATTAATGCATATATTCACATTAAATCTTGAATCTAAAGTCTAAAGGTGTCAAAACTAGATTTAGGTTAGGTTAGGTTAGAACATGAATACGAGGGGTGCCCGGCCACAGGCCGGGCACTTGGGTTCAGTTCAGTCAAAAATTATATATTATTTACTATTATTTATATTTGAATGAGAATGAAAAATAGCAATTATTTTGAATAGTTTTCAGAATGAGACAGACGGGTGTGGTAGGGTAAAATCTCCAATTTAAAGTTCTCTTATTGCGTATATGTTATGTGTGTTTGCATAGTAGTTTACTATAATGGTAAGCGGTTCGTGTAACGATCTTGCGCGTCTATATTTACAAGTGTGTGGGCAGTTCGTGTATTGATTATTCGATGACGGGCCCTCGCAAGAGTCCCGTATCGTTATTTTTCGTCACTACCTACCCGTACCTCCCCCCCCGTGCAGGGAGTGGGTAATTTACGCGCCTGCTGCCTTCCTTGGATGTGGTAGCAGTTTCTCAGGCTCCCTCACCGGAATCGAACCCTGATTCCCCGTTACCCGCGACAGACAATGGTAGTCGCAGAAACTCATTCCGATTACGAGACCTCGTAAGAGTCCCGTATCGTTATTTTTCGTCACTACCTACCCCCCCCTACCTCCCCCCGTGCGGGGTACAATATTGATATGATATTAAAAAAATACCATTAATAAATAACATAATAAAAGACCACCACTTTTATAGAGACATAACGCCACATAATTATAAAAAGTATAGTGTGTGGATCTAATCAACCACCACTGGCACCAGACCCTCAATGCCCTTAAATTTTACCTCGTTAAAATATTTAAAGTGTACTCATTCCGATTGCGAGACCTCGTAAGAGTCCCGTATCGTTATTTTTCGTCACTACCTACCCGTACCTCCCCCCTGTGCGGGGTACAATATTGATATGATATTAAAATAATACCATTAATAAATAACATAATAAAAGACCACCACTTTTATAGAGACATAACGCCACTGTGTGGCGCCGCCATCAGTCTCCTTAGACTCGGTACTTTGTCGTCGCCGTCGACTTCGCACCTTCGCCCCATATAGTAGTGGCGCGGCGCGACGGGCCTAATGTGTAAGTGAAAAAAAAAAAAAAAAATTAAATTAATTGTTATTTTACAATATCTTCTAATATGAATAAGAGTACTTTGTATTGGTACGTTTTGTTTTTTGTTTTTTTTTTTTTAAACGGAACTGAACCTAAGTGACCGGCCTGCGGCCGGGCACCCGTCTTATTCATGTTCTAACCTAACCTAACCTATCCAAACCTTTTAAAACTAGTTTGGATTCCTTTAGACCTCAGCCCACCGGCAACTACGACTAACTAAACACTGATCTAGCTATCTGGCTTTCATCAGTGCATCAACAGCAGCATAACTAGTATTAAAATAGTAATGAGTTTTTATTAATGCATATATTCACATTAAATCTTGAATCTAAAGTCTAAAGGTGTCAAAACTAGATTTAGGTTAGGTTAGGTTAGAACATGAATACGAGGGGTGCCCGGCCACAGGCCGGGCACTTGGGTTCAGTTCAGTCAAAAATTATATATTATTTACTATTATTTATATTTGAATGAGAATGAAAAATAGCAATTATTTTGAATAGTTTTCAGAATGAGACAGACGGGTGTGGTAGGGTAAAATCTCCAATTTAAAGTTCTCTTATTGCGTATATGTTATGTGTGTTTGCATAGTAGTTTACTATAATGGTAAGCGGTTCGTGTAACGATCTTGCGCGTCTATATTTACAAGTGTGTGGGCAGTTCGTGTATTGATTATTCGATGACGGGCCCTCGTAAGAGTCCCGTATCGTTATTTTTCGTCACTACCTACCCGTACCTCCCCCCCCGTGCAGGGAGTGGGTAATTTACGCGCCTGCTGCCTTCCTTGGATGTGGTAGCAGTTTCTCAGGCTCCCTCACCGGAATCGAACCCTGATTCCCCGTTACCCGCGACAGACAATGGTAGTCGCAGAAACTCATTCCGATTACGAGACCTCGTAAGAGTCCCGTATCGTTATTTTTCGTCACTACCTACCCCCCCCTACCTCCCCCCGTGCGGGGTACAATATTGATATGATATTAAAAAAATACCATTAATAAATAACATAATAAAAGACCACCACTTTTATAGAGACATAACGCCACATAATTATAAAAAGTATAGTGTGTGGATCTAATCAACCACCACTGGCACCAGACCCTCAATGCCCTTAAATTTTACCTCGTTAAAATATTTAAAGTGTACTCATTCCGATTGCGAGACCTCGTAAGAGTCCCGTATCGTTATTTTTCGTCACTACCTACCCGTACCTCCCCCCTGTGCGGGGTACAATATTGATATGATATTAAAATAATACCATTAATAAATAACATAATAAAAGACCACCACTTTTATAGAGACATAACGCCACTGTGTGGCGCCGCCATCAGTCTCCTTAGACTCGGTACTTTGTCGTCGCCGTCGACTTCGCACCTTCGCCCCATATAGTAGTGGCGCGGCGCGACGGGCCTAATGTGTAAGTGAAAAAAAAAAAAAAAATTAAATTAATTGTTATTTTACAATATCTTCTAATATGAATAAGAGTACTTTGTATTGGTACGTTTTGTTTTTTGTTTTTTTTTTTTTAAACGGAACTGAACCTAAGTGACCGGCCTGCGGCCGGGCACCCGTCTTATTCATGTTCTAACCTAACCTAACCTATCCAAACCTTTTAAAACTAGTTTGGATTCCTTTAGACCTCAGCCCACCGGCAACTACGACTAACTAAACACTGATCTAGCTATCTGGCTTTCATCAGTGCATCAACAGCAGCATAACTAGTATTAAAATAGTAATGAGTTTTTATTAATGCATATATTCACATTAAATCTTGAATCTAAAGTCTAAAGGTGTCAAAACTAGATTTAGGTTAGGTTAGGTTAGAACATGAATACGAGGGGTGCCCGGCCACAGGCCGGGCACTTGGGTTCAGTTCAGTCAAAAATTATATATTATTTACTATTATTTATATTTGAATGAGAATGAAAAATAGCAATTATTTTGAATAGTTTTCAGAATGAGACAGACGGGTGTGGTAGGGTAAAATCTCCATTTTAAAGTTCTCTTATTGCGTATATGTTATGTGTGTTTGCATAGTAGTTTACTATAATGGTAAGCGGTTCGTGTAACGATCTTGCGCGTCTATATTTACAAGTGTGTGGGCAGTTCGTGTATTGATTATTCGATGACGGGCCCTCGTAAGAGTCCCGTATCGTTATTTTTCGTCACTACCTACCCGTACCTCCCCCCCCGTGCAGGGAGTGGGTAATTTACGCGCCTGCTGCCTTCCTTGGATGTGGTAGCAGTTTCTCAGGCTCCCTCACCGGAATCGAACCCTGATTCCCCGTTACCCGCGACAGACAATGGTAGTCGCAGAAACTCATTCCGATTACGAGACCTCGTAAGAGTCCCGTATCGTTATTTTTCGTCACTACCTACCCCCCCCTACCTCCCCCCGTGCGGGGTACAATATTGATATGATATTAAAAAAATACCATTAATAAATAACATAATAAAAGACCACCACTTTTATAGAGACATAACGCCACATAATTATAAAAAGTATAGTGTGTGGATCTAATCAACCACCACTGGCACCAGACCCTCAATGCCCTTAAATTTTACCTCGTTAAAATATTTAAAGTGTACTCATTCCGATTGCGAGACCTCGTAAGAGTCCCGTATCGTTATTTTTCGTCACTACCTACCCGTACCTCCCCCCTGTGCGGGGTACAATATTGATATGATATTAAAATAATACCATTAATAAATAACATAATAAAAGACCACCACTTTTATAGAGACATAACGCCACTGTGTGGCGCCGCCATCAGTCTCCTTAGACTCGGTACTTTGTCGTCGCCGTCGACTTCGCACCTTCGCCCCATATAGTAGTGGCGCGGCGCGACGGGCCTAATGTGTAAGTGAAAAAAAAAAAAAAAAATTAAATTAATTGTTATTTTACAATATCTTCTAATATGAATAAGAGTACTTTGTATTGGTACGTTTTGTTTTTTGTTTTTTTTTTTTTAAACGGAACTGAACCTAAGTGACCGGCCTGCGGCCGGGCACCCGTCTTATTCATGTTCTAACCTAACCTAACCTATCCAAACCTTTTAAAACTAGTTTGGATTCCTTTAGACCTCAGCCCACCGGCAACTACGACTAACTAAACACTGATCTAGCTATCTGGCTTTCATCAGTGCATCAACAGCAGCATAACTAGTATTAAAATAGTAATGAGTTTTTATTAATGCATATATTCACATTAAATCTTGAATCTAAAGTCTAAAGGTGTCAAAACTAGATTTAGGTTAGGTTAGGTTAGAACATGAATACGAGGGGTGCCCGGCCACAGGCCGGGCACTTGGGTTCAGTTCAGTCAAAAATTATATATTATTTACTATTATTTATATTTGAATGAGAATGAAAAATAGCAATTATTTTGAATAGTTTTCAGAATGAGACAGACGGGTGTGGTAGGGTAAAATCTCCAATTTAAAGTTCTCTTATTGCGTATATGTTATGTGTGTTTGCATAGTAGTTTACTATAATGGTAAGCGGTTCGTGTAACGATCTTGCGCGTCTATATTTACAAGTGTGTGGGCAGTTCGTGTATTGATTATTCGATGACGGGACCTCGTAAGAGTCCCGTATCGTTATTTTTCGTCACTACCTACCCGTACCTCCCCCCCCCGTGCAGGGAGTGGGTAATTTGCGCGCCTGCTGCCTTCCTTGGATGTGGTAGCAGTTTCTCAGGCTCCCTCACCGGAATCGAACCCTGATTCCCCGTTACCCGCGACAGACAATGGTAGTCGCAGAAACTCATTCCGATTACGAGACCTCGTAAGAGTCCCGTATCGTTATTTTTCGTCACTACCTACCCCCCTACCTCCCCCCGTGCGGGGTACAATATTGATATGATATTAAAAAAATACCATTAATAAATAACATAATAAAAGACCACCACTTTTATAGAGACATAACGCCACATAATTATAAAAAGTATAGTGTGTGGATCTAATCAACCACCACTGGCACCAGACCCTCAATGCCCTTTAATTTTACCTCGTTAAAATATTTAAAGTGTACTCATTCCGATTGCGAGACCTCGTAAGAGTCCCGTATCGTTATTTTTCGTCACTACCTACCCGTACCTCCCCCCTGTGCGGGGTACAATATTGATATGATATTAAAATAATACCATTAATAAATAACATAATAAAAGACCACCACTTTTATAGAGACATAACGCCACTGTGTGGCGCCGCCATCAGTCTCCTTAGACTCGGTACTTTGTCGTCGCCGTCGACTTCGCACCTTCGCCCCATATAGTAGTGGCGCGGCGCGACGGGCCTAATGTGTAAGTGAAAAAAAAAAAAAAAATTAAATTAATTGTTATTTTACAATATCTTCTAATATGAATAAGAGTACTTTGTATTGGTACGTTTTGTTTTTTGTTTTTTTTTTTTTAAACGGAACTGAACCTAAGTGACCGGCCTGCGGCCGGGCACCCGTCTTATTCATGTTCTAACCTAACCTAACCTATCCAAACCTTTTAAAACTAGTTTGGATTCCTTTAGACCTCAGCCCACCGGCAACTACGACTAACTAAACACTGATCTAGCTATCTGGCTTTCATCAGTGCATCAACAGCAGCATAACTAGTATTAAAATAGTAATGAGTTTTTATTAATGCATATATTCACATTAAATCTTGAATCTAAAGTCTAAAGGTGTCAAAACTAGATTTAGGTTAGGTTAGGTTAGAACATGAATACGAGGGGTGCCCGGCCACAGGCCGGGCACTTGGGTTCAGTTCAGTCAAAAATTATATATTATTTACTATTATTTATATTTGAATGAGAATGAAAAATAGCAATTATTTTGAATAGTTTTCAGAATGAGACAGACGGGTGTGGTAGGGTAAAATCTCCAATTTAAATTTCTCTTATTGCGTATATGTTATGTGTGTTTGCATAGTAGTTTACTATAATGGTAAGCGGTTCGTGTAACGATCTTGCGCGTCTATATTTACAAGTGTGTGGGCAGTTCGTGTATTGATTATTCGATGACGGGACCTCGTAAGAGTCCCGTATCGTTATTTTTCGTCACTACCTACCCGTACCTCCCCCCCCGTGCAGGGAGTGGGTAATTTGCGCACCTGCTGCCTTCCTTGGATGTGGTAGCAGTTTCTCAGGCTCCCTCACCGGAATCGAACCCTGATTCCCCGTTACCCGCGACAGACAATGGTAGTCGCAGAAACTCATTCCGATTACGAGACCTCGTAAGAGTCCCGTATCGTTATTTTTCGTCACTACCTACCCCCCCCTACCTCCCCCCGTGCGGGGTACAATATTGATATGATATTAAAAAAATACCATTAATAAATAACATAATAAAAGACCACCACTTTTATAGAGACATAACGCCACATAATTATAAAAAGTATAGTGTGTGGATCTAATCAACCACCACTGGCACCAGACCCTCAATGCCCTTTAATTTTACCTCGTTAAAATATTTAAAGTGTACTCATTCCGATTGCGAGACCTCGTAAGAGTCCCGTATCGTTATTTTTCGTCACTACCTACCCGTACCTCCCCCCTGTGCGGGGTACAATATTGATATGATATTAAAATAATACCATTAATAAATAACATAATAAAAGACCACCACTTTTATAGAGACATAACGCCACTGTGTGGCGCCGCCATCAGTCTCCTTAGACTCGGTACTTTGTCGTCGCCGTCGACTTCGCACCTTCGCCCCATATAGTAGTGGCGCGGCGCGACGGGCCTAATGTGTAAGTGAAAAAAAAAAAAAAAAATTAAATTAATTGTTATTTTACAATATCTTCTAATATGAATAAGAGTACTTTGTATTGGTACGTTTTGTTTTTTGTTTTTTTTTTTTTAAACGGAACTGAACCTAAGTGACCGGCCTGCGGCCGGGCACCCGTCTTATTCATGTTCTAACCTAACCTAACCTATCCAAACCTTTTAAAACTAGTTTGGATTCCTTTAGACCTCAGCCCACCGGCAACTACGACTAACTAAACACTGATCTAGCTATCTGGCTTTCATCAGTGCATCAACAGCAGCATAACTAGTATTAAAATAGTAATGAGTTTTTATTAATGCATATATTCACATTAAATCTTGAATCTAAAGTCTAAAGGTGTCAAAACTAGATTTAGGTTAGGTTAGGTTAGAACATGAATACGAGGGGTGCCCGGCCACAGGCCGGGCACTTGGGTTCAGTTCAGTCAAAAATTATATATTATTTACTATTATTTATATTTGAATGAGAATGAAAAATAGCAATTATTTTGAATAGTTTTCAGAATGAGACAGACGGGTGTGGTAGGGTAAAATCTCCAATTTAAAGTTCTCTTATTGCGTATATGTTATGTGTGTTTGCATAGTAGTTTACTATAATGGTAAGCGGTTCGTGTAACGATCTTGCGCGTCTATATTTACAAGTGTGTGGGCAGTTCGTGTATTGATTATTCGATGACGGGACCTCGTAAGAGTCCCGTATCGTTATTTTTCGTCACTACCTACCCGTACCTCCCCCCCCCGTGCAGGGAGTGGGTAATTTGCGCGCCTGCTGCCTTCCTTGGATGTGGTAGCAGTTTCTCAGGCTCCCTCACCGGAATCGAACCCTGATTCCCCGTTACCCGCGACAGACAATGGTAGTCGCAGAAACTCATTCCGATTACGAGACCTCGTAAGAGTCCCGTATCGTTATTTTTCGTCACTACCTACCCCCCTACCTCCCCCCGTGCGGGGTACAATATTGATATGATATTAAAAAAATACCATTAATAAATAACATAATAAAAGACCACCACTTTTATAGAGACATAACGCCACATAATTATAAAAAGTATAGTGTGTGGATCTAATCAACCACCACTGGCACCAGACCCTCAATGCCCTTAAATTTTACCTCGTTAAAATATTTAAAGTGTACTCATTCCGATTGCGAGACCTCGTAAGAGTCCCGTATCGTTATTTTTCGTCACTACCTACCCGTACCTCCCCCCTGTGCGGGGTACAATATTGATATGATATTAAAATAATACCATTAATAAATAACATAATAAAAGACCACCACTTTTATAGAGACATAACGCCACTGTGTGGCGCCGCCATCAGTCTCCTTAGACTCGGTACTTTGTCGTCGCCGTCGACTTCGCACCTTCGCCCCATATAGTAGTGGCGCGGCGCGACGGGCCTAATGTGTAAGTGAAAAAAAAAAAAAAAATTAAATTAATTGTTATTTTACAATATCTTCTAATATGAATAAGAGTACTTTGTATTGGTACGTTTTGTTTTTTGTTTTTTTTTTTTTAAACGGAACTGAACCTAAGTGACCGGCCTGCGGCCGGGCACCCGTCTTATTCATGTTCTAACCTAACCTAACCTATCCAAACCTTTTAAAACTAGTTTGGATTCCTTTAGACCTCAGCCCACCGGCAACTACGACTAACTAAACACTGATCTAGCTATCTGGCTTTCATCAGTGCATCAACAGCAGCATAACTAGTATTAAAATAGTAATGAGTTTTTATTAATGCATATATTCACATTAAATCTTGAATCTAAAGTCTAAAGGTGTCAAAACTAGATTTAGGTTAGGTTAGGTTAGAACATGAATACGAGGGGTGCCCGGCCACAGGCCGGGCACTTGGGTTCAGTTCAGTCAAAAATTATATATTATTTACTATTATTTATATTTGAATGAGAATGAAAAATAGCAATTATTTTGAATAGTTTTCAGAATGAGACAGACGGGTGTGGTAGGGTAAAATCTCCAATTTAAAGTTCTCTTATTGCGTATATGTTATGTGTGTTTGCATAGTAGTTTACTATAATGGTAAGCGGTTCGTGTAACGATCTTGCGCGTCTATATTTACAAGTGTGTGGGCAGTTCGTGTATTGATTATTCGATGACGGGACCTCGTAAGAGTCCCGTATCGTTATTTTTCGTCACTACCTACCCGTACCTCCCCCCCCCGTGCAGGGAGTGGGTAATTTGCGCGCCTGCTGCCTTCCTTGGATGTGGTAGCAGTTTCTCAGGCTCCCTCACCGGAATCGAACCCTGATTCCCCGTTACCCGCGACAGACAATGGTAGTCGCAGAAACTCATTCCGATTACGAGACCTCGTAAGAGTCCCGTATCGTTATTTTTCGTCACTACCTACCCCCCTACCTCCCCCCGTGCGGGGTACAATATTGATATGATATTAAAAAAATACCATTAATAAATAACATAATAAAAGACCACCACTTTTATAGAGACATAACGCCACATAATTATAAAAAGTATAGTGTGTGGATCTAATCAACCACCACTGGCACCAGACCCTCAATGCCCTTTAATTTTACCTCGTTAAAATATTTAAAGTGTACTCATTCCGATTGCGAGACCTCGTAAGAGTCCCGTATCGTTATTTTTCGTCACTACCTACCCGTACCTCCCCCCTGTGCGGGGTACAATATTGATATGATATTAAAATAATACCATTAATAAATAACATAATAAAAGACCACCACTTTTATAGAGACATAACGCCACTGTGTGGCGCCGCCATCAGTCTCCTTAGACTCGGTATTTTGTCGTCGCCGTCGACTTCGCACCTTCGCCCCATATAGTAGTGGCGCGGCGCGACGGGCCTAATGTGTAAGTGAAAAAAAAAAAAAAAAATTAAATTAATTGTTATTTTACAATATCTTCTAATATGAATAAGAGTACTTTGTATTGGTACGTTTTGTTTTTTGTTTTTTTTTTTTTAAACGGAACTGAACCTAAGTGACCGGCCTGCGGCCGGGCACCCGTCTTATTCATGTTCTAACCTAACCTAACCTATCCAAACCTTTTAAAACTAGTTTGGATTCCTTTAGACCTCAGCCCACCGGCAACTACGACTAACTAAACACTGATCTAGCTATCTGGCTTTCATCAGTGCATCAACAGCAGCATAACTAGTATTAAAATAGTAATGAGTTTTTATTAATGCATATATTCACATTAAATCTTGAATCTAAAGTCTAAAGGTGTCAAAACTAGATTTAGGTTAGGTTAGGTTAGAACATGAATACGAGGGGTGCCCGGCCACAGGCCGGGCACTTGGGTTCAGTTCAGTCAAAAATTATATATTATTTACTATTATTTATATTTGAATGAGAATGAAAAATAGCAATTATTTTGAATAGTTTTCAGAATGAGACAGACGGGTGTGGTAGGGTAAAATCTCCAATTTAAAGTTCTCTTATTGCGTATATGTTATGTGTGTTTGCATAGTAGTTTACTATAATGGTAAGCGGTTCGTGTAACGATCTTGCGCGTCTATATTTACAAGTGTGTGGGCAGTTCGTGTATTGATTATTCGATGACGGGCCCTCGTAAGAGTCCCGTATCGTTATTTTTCGTCACTACCTACCCGTACCTCCCCCCCCGTGCAGGGAGTGGGTAATTTGCGCGCCTGCTGCCTTCCTTGGATGTGGTAGCAGTTTCTCAGGCTCCCTCACCGGAATCGAACCCTGATTCCCCGTTACCCGCGACAGACAATGGTAGTCGCAGAAACTCATTCCGATTACGAGACCTCGTAAGAGTCCCGTATCGTTATTTTTCGTCACTACCTACCCCCCCCTCCCTCCCCCCGTGCGGGGTACAATATTGATATGATATTAAAAAAATACCATTAATAAATAACATAATAAAAGACCACCACTTTTATAGAGACATAACGCCACATAATTATAAAAAGTATAGTGTGTGGATCTAATCAACCACCACTGGCACCAGACCCTCAATGCCCTTAAATTTTACCTCGTTAAAATATTTAAAGTGTACTCATTCCGATTGCGAGACCTCGTAAGAGTCCCGTATCGTTATTTTTCGTCACTACCTACCCGTACCTCCCCCCTGTGCGGGGTACAATATTGATATGATATTAAAATAATACCATTAATAAATAACATAATAAAAGACCACCACTTTTATAGAGACATAACGCCACTGTGTGGCGCCGCCATCAGTCTCCTTAGACTCGGTACTTTGTCGTCGCCGTCGACTTCGCACCTTCGCCCCATATAGTAGTGGCGCGGCGCGACGGGCCTAATGTGTAAGTGAAAAAAAAAAAAAAAAATTAAATTATTGTTTTTTTTTTTTTAAACGGAACTGAACCTAAGTGACCGGCCTGCGGCCGGGCACCCGTCTTATTCATGTTCTAACCTAACCTAACCTATCCAAACCTTTTAGTTTGGATTCCTTTAGACCTCAGCCCACCGGCAACTACGACTAACTAAACACTGATCTAGCTATCTGGCTTTCATCAGTGCATCAACAGCAGCATAACTAGTATTAAAATAGTAATGAGTTTTTATTAATGCATATATTCACATTAAATCTTGAATCTAAAGTCTAAAGGTGTCAAAACTAGATTTAGGTTAGGTTAGGTTAGAACATGAATACGAGGGGTGCCCGGCCACAGGCCGGGCACTTGGGTTCAGTTCAGTCAAAAATTATATATTATTTACTATTATTTATATTTGAATGAGAATGAAAAATAGCAATTATTTTGAATAGTTTTCAGAATGAGACAGACGGGTGTGGTTGGGTAAAATCTCCAATTTAAAGTTCTCTTATTGCGTATATGTTATGTGTGTTTGCATAGTAGTTTACTATAATGGTAAGCGGTTCGTGTAACGATCTTGCGCGTCTATATTTACAAGTGTGTGGGCAGTTCGTGTATTGATTATTCGATGACGGGACCTCGTAAGAGTCCCGTATCGTTATTTTTCGTCACTACCTACCCGTACCTCCCCCCCGTGCAGGGAGTGGGTAATTTGCGCGCCTGCTGCCTTCCTTGGATGTGGTAGCAGTTTCTCAGGCTCCCTCACCGGAATCGAACCCTGATTCCCCGTTACCCGCGACAGACAATGGTAGTCGCAGAAACTCATTCCGATTACGAGACCTCGTAAGAGTCCCGTATCGTTATTTTTCGTCACTACCTACCCCCCCTACCTCCCCCCGTGCGGGGTACAATATTGATATGATATTAAAAAAATACCATTAATAAATAACATAATAAAAGACCACCACTTTTATAGAGACATAACGCCACATAATTATAAAAAGTATAGTGTGTGGATCTAATCAACCACCACTGGCACCAGACCCTCAATGCCCTTAAATTTTACCTCGTTAAAATATTTAAAGTGTACTCATTCCGATTGCGAGACCTCGTAAGAGTCCCGTATCGTTATTTTTCGTCACTACCTACCCGTACCTCCCCCCTGTGCGGGGTACAATATTGATATGATATTAAAATAATACCATTAATAAATAACATAATAAAAGACCACCACTTTTATAGAGACATAACGCCACTGTGTGGCGCCGCCATCAGTCTCCTTAGACTCGGTACTTTGTCGTCGCCGTCGACTTCGCACCTTCGCCCCATATAGTAGTGGCGCGGCGCGACGGGCCTAATGTGTAAGTGAAAAAAAAAAAAAAAAATTAAATTAATTGTTATTTTACAATATCTTCTAATATGAATAAGAGTACTTTGTATTGGTACGTTTTGTTTTTTGTTTTTTTTTTTTTAAACGGAACTGAACCTAAGTGACCGGCCTGCGGCCGGGCACCCGTCTTATTCATGTTCTAACCTAACCTAACCTATCCAAACCTTTTAAAACTAGTTTGGATTCCTTTAGACCTCAGCCCACCGGCAACTACGACTAACTAAACACTGATCTAGCTATCTGGCTTTCATCAGTTTTTATTAATGCATATATTCACATTAAATCTTGAATCTAAAGTCTAAAGGTGTCAAAACTAGATTTAGGTTAGGTTAGGTTAGAACATGAATACGAGGGGTGCCCGGCCACAGGCCGGGCACTTGGGTTCAGTTCAGTCAAAAATTATATATTATTTACTATTATTTATATTTGAATGAGAATGAAAAATAGCAATTATTTTGAATAGTTTTCAGAATGAGACAGACGGGTGTGGTAGGGTAAAATCTCCAATTTAAAGTTCTCTTATTGCGTATATGTTATGTGTGTTTGCATAGTAGTTTACTATAATGGTAAGCGGTTCGTGTAACGATCTTGCGCGTCTATATTTACAAGTGTGTGGGCAGTTCGTGTATTGATTATTCGATGACGGGACCTCGTAAGAGTCCCGTATCGTTATTTTTCGTCACTACCTACCCGTACCTCCCCCCCCGTGCAGGGAGTGGGTAATTTGCGCGCCTGCTGCCTTCCTTGGATGTGGTAGCAGTTTCTCAGGCTCCCTCACCGGAATCGAACCCTGATTCCCCGTTACCCGCGACAGACAATGGTAGTCGCAGAAACTCATTCCGATTACGAGACCTCGTAAGAGTCCCGTATCGTTATTTTTCGTCACTACCTACCCCCCCCTACCTCCCCCCGTGCGGGGTACAATATTGATATGATATTAAAAAAATACCATTAATAAATAACATAATAAAAGACCACCACTTTTATAGAGACATAACGCCACACAATTATAAAAAGTATAGTGTGTGGATCTAATCAACCACCACTGGCACCAGACCCTCAATGCCCTTTAATTTTACCTCGTTAAAATATTTAAAGTGTACTCATTCCGATTGCGAGACCTCGTAAGAGTCCCGTATCGTTATTTTTCGTCACTACCTACCCGTACCTCCCCCCTGTGCGGGGTACAATATTAATATGATATTAAAATAATACCATTAATAAATAACATAATAAAAGACCACCACTTTTATAGAGACATAACGCCACTGTGTGGCGCCGCCATCAGTCTCCTTAGACTCGGTACTTTGTCGTCGCCGTCGACTTCGCACCTTCGCCCCATATAGTAGTGGCGCGGCGCGACGGGCCTAATGTGTAAGTGAAAAAAAAAAAAAAAAATTAAATTAATTGTTATTTTACAATATCTTCTAATATGAATAAGAGTACTTTGTATTGGTACGTTTTGTTTTTTGTTTTTTTTTTTTAAACGGAACTGAACCTAAGTGACCGGCCTGCGGCCGGGCACCCGTCTTATTCATGTTCTAACCTAACCTAACCTATCCAAACCTTTTAAAACTAGTTTGGATTCCTTTAGACCTCAGCCCACCGGCAACTACGACTAACTAAACACTGATCTAGCTATCTGGCTTTCATCAGTTTTTATTAATGCATATATTCACATTAAATCTTGAATCTAAAGTCTAAAGGTGTCAAAACTAGATTTAGGTTAGGTTAGGTTAGAACATGAATACGAGGGGTGCCCGGCCACAGGCCGGGCACTTGGGTTCAGTTCAGTCAAAAATTATATATTATTTACTATTATTTATATTTGAATGAGAATGAAAAATAGCAATTATTTTGAATAGTTTTCAGAATGAGACAGACGGGTGTGGTAGGGTAAAATCTCCAATTTAAAGTTCTCTTATTGCGTATATGTTATGTGTGTTTGCATAGTAGTTTACTATAATGGTAAGCGGTTCGTGTAACGATCTTGCGCGTCTATATTTACAAGTGTGTGGGCAGTTCGTGTATTGATTATTCGATGACGGGACCTCGTAAGAGTCCCGTATCGTTATTTTTCGTCACTACCTACCCCCCCCTACCTCCCCCCGTGCGGGGTACAATATTGATATGATATTAAAAAAATACCATTAATAAATAACATAATAAAAGACCACCACTTTTATAGAGACATAACGCCACATAATTATAAAAAGTATAGTGTGTGGATCTAATCAACCACCACTGGCACCAGACCCTCAATGCCCTTTAATTTTACCTCGTTAAAATATTTAAAGTGTACTCATTCCGATTGCGAGACCTCGTAAGAGTCCCGTATCGTTATTTTTCGTCACTACCTACCCGTACCTCCCCCCTGTGCGGGGTACAATATTAATATGATATTAAAATAATACCATTAATAAATAACATAATAAAAGACCACCACTTTTATAGAGACATAACGCCACTGTGTGGCGCCGCCATCAGTCTCCTTAGACTCGGTACTTTGTCGTCGCCGTCGACTTCGCACCTTCGCCCCATATAGTAGTGGCGCGGCGCGACGGGCCTAATGTGTAAGTGAAAAAAAAAAAAAAAAATTAAATTAATTGTTATTTTACAATATCTTCTAATATGAATAAGAGTACTTTGTATTGGTACGTTTTGTTTTTTGTTTTTTTTTTTTAAACGGAACTGAACCTAAGTGACCGGCCTGCGGCCGGGCACCCGTCTTATTCATGTTCTAACCTAACCTAACCTATCCAAACCTTTTAAAACTAGTTTGGATTCCTTTAGACCTCAGCCCACCGGCAACTACGACTAACTAAACACTGATCTAGCTATCTGGCTTTCATCAGTGCATCAACAGCAGCATAACTAGTATTAAAATAGTAATGAGTTTTTATTAATGCATATATTCACATTAAATCTTGAATCTAAAGTCTAAAGGTGTCAAAACTAGATTTAGGTTAGGTTAGGTTAGAACATGAATACGAGGGGTGCCCGGCCACAGGCCGGGCACTTGGGTTCAGTTCAGTCAAAAATTATATATTATTTACTATTATTTATATTTGAATGAGAATGAAAAATAGCAATTATTTTGAATAGTTTTCAGAATGAGACAGACGGGTGTGGTAGGGTAAAATCTCCAATTTAAAGTTCTCTTATTGCGTATATGTTATGTGTGTTTGCATAGTAGTTTACTATAATGGTAAGCGGTTCGTGTAACGATCTTGCGCGTCTATATTTACAAGTGTGTGGGCAGTTCGTGTATTGATTATTCGATGACGGGACCTCGTAAGAGTCCCGTATCGTTATTTTTCATCACTACCTACCCGTACCTCCCCCCCCGTGCAGGGAGTGGGTAATTTGCGCGCCTGCTGCCTTCCTTGGATGTGGTAGCAGTTTCTCAGGCTCCCTCACCGGAATCGAACCCTGATTCCCCGTTACCCGCGACAGACAATGGTAGTCGCAGAAACTCATTCCGATTACGAGACCTCGTAAGAGTCCCGTATCGTTATTTTTCGTCACTACCTACCCCCCTACCTCCCCCCGTGCGGGGTACAATATTGATATGATATTAAAAAAATACCATTAATAAATAACATAATAAAAGACCACCACTTTTATAGAGACATAACGCCACTGTGTGGCGCCGCCATCAGTCTCCTTAGACTCGGTACTTTGTCGTCGCCGTCGACTTCGCACCTTCGCCCCATATAGTAGTGGCGCGGCGCGACGGGCCTAATGTGTAAGTGAAAAAAAAAAAAAAAAATTAAATTAATTGTTATTTTACAATATCTTCTAATATGAATAAGAGTACTTTGTATTGGTACGTTTTGTTTTTTGTTTTTTTTTTTTTAAACGGAACTGAACCTAAGTGACCGGCCTGCGGCCGGGCACCCGTCTTATTCATGTTCTAACCTAACCTAACCTATCCAAACCTTTTAAAACTAGTTTGGATTCCTTTAGACCTCAGCCCACCGGCAACTACGACTAACTAAACACTGATCTAGCTATCTGGCTTTCATCAGTTTTTATTAATGCATATATTCACATTAAATCTTGAATCTAAAGTCTAAAGGTGTCAAAACTAGATTTAGGTTAGGTTAGGTTAGAACATGAATACGAGGGGTGCCCGGCCACAGGCCGGGCACTTGGGTTCAGTTCAGTCAAAAATTATATATTATTTACTATTATTTATATTTGAATGAGAATGAAAAATAGCAATTATTTTGAATAGTTTTCAGAATGAGACAGACGGGTGTGGTAGGGTAAAATCTCCAATTTAAAGTTCTCTTATTGCGTATATGTTATGTGTGTTTGCATAGTAGTTTACTATAATGGTAAGCGGTTCGTGTAACGATCTTGCGCGTCTATATTTACAAGTGTGTGGGCAGTTCGTGTATTGATTATTCGATGACGGGCCCTCGTAAGAGTCCCGTATCGTTATTTTTCGTCACTACCTACCCGTACCTCCCCCCCCGTGCAGGGAGTGGGTAATTTGCGCGCCTGCTGCCTTCCTTGGATGTGGTAGCAGTTTCTCAGGCTCCCTCACCGGAATCGAACCCTGATTCCCCGTTACCCGCGACAGACAATGGTAGTCGCAGAAACTCATTCCGATTACGAGACCTCGTAAGAGTCCCGTATCGTTATTTTTCGTCACTACCTACCCCCCCCTACCTCCCCCCGTGCGGGGTACAATATTGATATGATATTAAAAAAATACCATTAATAAATAACATAATAAAAGACCACATTATATATTATATATTATTTACTATTATTTATATTTGAATGAGAATGAAAAATAGCAATTATTTTGAATAGTTTTCAGAATGAGACAGACGGGTGTGGTAGGGTAAAATCTCCAATTTAAAGTTCTCTTATTGCGTATATGTTATGTGTGTTTGCATAGTAGTTTACTATAATGGTAAGCGGTTCGTGTAACGATCTTGCGCGTCTATATTTACAAGTGTGTGGGCAGTTCGTGTATTGATTATTCGATGACGGGCCCTCGTAAGAGTCCCGTATCGTTATTTTTCGTCACTACCTACCCGTACCTCCCCCCCCGTGCAGGGAGTGGGTAATTTACGCGCCTGCTGCCTTCCTTGGATGTGGTAGCAGTTTCTCAGGCTCCCTCACCGGAATCGAACCCTGATTCCCCGTTACCCGCGACAGACAATGGTAGTCGCAGAAACTCATTCCGATTACGAGACCTCGTAAGAGTCCCGTATCGTTATTTTTCGTCACTACCTACCCCCCTACCTCCCCCCGTGCGGGGTACAATATTGATATGATATTAAAAAAATACCATTAATAAATAACATAATAAAAGACCACCACTTTTATAGAGACATAACGCCACATAATTATAAAAAGTATAGTGTGTGGATCTAATCAACCACCACTGGCACCAGACCCTCAATGCCCTTAAATTTTACCTCGTTAAAATATTTAAAGTGTACTCATTCCGATTGCGAGACCTCGTAAGAGTCCCGTATCGTTATTTTTCGTCACTACCTACCCGTACCTCCCCCCTGTGCGGGGTACAATATTGATATGATATTAAAATAATACCATTAATAAATAACATAATAAAAGACCACCACTTTTATAGAGACATAACGCCACTGTGTGGCGCCGCCATCAGTCTCCTTAGACTCGGTACTTTGTCGTCGCCGTCGACTTCGCACCTTCGCCCCATATAGTAGTGGCGCGGCGCGACGGGCCTAATGTGTAAGTGAAAAAAAAAAAAAAAAATTAAATTAATTGTTATTTTACAATATCTTCTAATATGAATAAGAGTACTTTGTATTGGTACGTTTTGTTTTTTGTTTTTTTTTTTTTAAACGGAACTGAACCTAAGTGACCGGCCTGCGGCCGGGCACCCGTCTTATTCATGTTCTAACCTAACCTAACCTATCCAAACCTTTTAAAACTAGTTTGGATTCCTTTAGACCTCAGCCCACCGGCAACTACGACTAACTAAACACTGATCTAGCTATCTGGCTTTCATCAGTGCATCAACAGCAGCATAACTAGTATTAAAATAGTAATGAGTTTTTATTAATGCATATATTCACATTAAATCTTGAATCTAAAGTCTAAAGGTGTCAAAACTAGATTTAGGTTAGGTTAGGTTAGAACATGAATACGAGGGGTACAATATTGATATGATATTAAAAAAATACCATTAATAAATAACATAATAAAAGACCACCACTTTTATAGAGACATAACGCCACATAATTATAAAAAGTATAGTGTGTGGATCTAATCAACCACCACTGGCACCAGACCCTCAATGCCCTTAAATTTTACCTCGTTAAAATATTTAAAGTGTACTCATTCCGATTGCGAGACCTCGTAAGAGTCCCGTATCGTTATTTTTCGTCACTACCTACCCGTACCTCCCCCCTGTGCGGGGTACAATATTGATATGATATTAAAATAATACCATTAATAAATAACATAATAAAAGACCACCACTTTTATAGAGACATAACGCCACTGTGTGGCGCCGCCATCAGTCTCCTTAGACTCGGTACTTTGTCGTCGCCGTCGACTTCGCACCTTCGCCCCATATAGTAGTGGCGCGGCGCGACGGGCCTAATGTGTAAGTGAAAAAAAAAAAAAAAAAATAAATTAATTGTTATTTTACAATATCTTCTAATATGAATAAGAGTACTTTGTATTGGTACGTTTTGTTTTTTGTTTTTTTTTTTTTAAACGGAACTGAACCTAAGTGACCGGCCTGCGGCCGGGCACCCGTCTTATTCATGTTCTAACCTAACCTAACCTATCCAAACCTTTTAAAACTAGTTTGGATTCCTTTAGACCTCAGCCCACCGGCAACTACGACTAACTAAACACTGATCTAGCTATCTGGCTTTCATCAGTGCATCAACAGCAGCATAACTAGTATTAAAATAGTAATGAGTTTTTATTAATGCATATATTCACATTAAATCTTGAATCTAAAGTCTAAAGGTGTCAAAACTAGATTTAGGTTAGGTTAGGTTAGAACATGAATACGAGGGGTGCCCGGCCACAGGCCGGGCACTTGGGTTCAGTTCAGTCAAAAATTATATATTATTTACTATTATTTATATTTGAATGAGAATGAAAAATAGCAATTATTTTGAATAGTTTTCAGAATGAGACAGACGGGTGTGGTAGGGTAAAATCTCCAATTTAAAGTTCTCTTATTGCGTATATGTTATGTGTGTTTGCATAGTAGTTTACTATAATGGTAAGCGGTTCGTGTAACGATCTTGCGCGTCTATATTTACAAGTGTGTGGGCAGTTCGTGTATTGATTATTCGATGACGGGCCCTCGTAAGAGTCCCGTATCGTTATTTTTCGTCACTACCTACCCGTACCTCCCCCCCCGTGCAGGGAGTGGGTAATTTGCGCGCCTGCTGCCTTCCTTGGATGTGGTAGCAGTTTCTCAGGCTCCCTCACCGGAATCGAACCCTGATTCCCCGTTACCCGCGACAGACAATGGTAGTCGCAGAAACTCATTCCGATTACGAGACCTCGTAAGAGTCCCGTATCGTTATTTTTCGTCACTACCTACCCCCCCCTACCTCCCCCCGTGCGGGGTACAATATTGATATGATATTAAAAAAATACCATTAATAAATAACATAATAAAAGACCACCACTTTTATAGAGACATAACGCCACATAATTATAAAAAGTATAGTGTGTGGATCTAATCAACCACCACTGGCACCAGACCCTCAATGCCCTTAAATTTTACCTCGTTAAAATATTTAAAGTGTACTCATTCCGATTGCGAGACCTCGTAAGAGTCCCGTATCGTTATTTTTCGTCACTACCTACCCGTACCTCCCCCCTGTGCGGGGTACAATATTGATATGATATTAAAATAATACCATTAATAAATAACATAATAAAAGACCACCACTTTATAGAGACATAACGCCACTGTGTGGCGCCGCCATCAGTCTCCTTAGACTCGGTACTTTGTCGTCGCCGTCGACTTCGCACCTTCGCCCCATATAGTAGTGGCGCGGCGCGACGGGCCTAATGTGTAAGTGAAAAAAAAAAAAAAAAATTAAATTAATTGTTATTTTACAATATCTTCTAATATGAATAAGAGTACTTTGTATTGGTACGTTTTGTTTTTTGTTTTTTTTTTTTTAAACGGAACTGAACCTAAGTGACCGGCCTGCGGCCGGGCACCCGTCTTATTCATGTTCTAACCTAACCTAACCTATCCAAACCTTTTAAAACTAGTTTGGATTCCTTTAGACCTCAGCCCACCGGCAACTACGACTAACTAAACACTGATCTAGCTATCTGGCTTTCATCAGTGCATCAACAGCAGCATAACTAGTATTAAAATAGTAATGAGTTTTTATTAATGCATATATTCACATTAAATCTTGAATCTAAAGTCTAAAGGTGTCAAAACTAGATTTAGGTTAGGTTAGGTTAGAACATGAATACGAGGGGTGCCCGGCCACAGGCCGGGCACTTGGGTTCAGTTCAGTCAAAAATTATATATTATTTACTATTATTTATATTTGAATGAGAATGAAAAATAGCAATTATTTTGAATAGTTTTCAGAATGAGACAGACGGGTGTGGTAGGGTAAAATCTCCAATTTAAAGTTCTCTTATTGCGTATATGTTATGTGTGTTTGCATAGTAGTTTACTATAATGGTAAGCGGTTCGTGTAACGATCTTGCGCGTCTATATTTACAAGTGTGTGGGCAGTTCGTGTATTGATTATTCGATGACGGGCCCTCGTAAGAGTCCCGTATCGTTATTTTTCGTCACTACCTACCCGTACCTCCCCCCCCGTGCAGGGAGTGGGTAATTTACGCGCCTGCTGCCTTCCTTGGATGTGGTAGCAGTTTCTCAGGCTCCCTCACCGGAATCGAACCCTGATTCCCCGTTACCCGCGACAGACAATGGTAGTCGCAGAAACTCATTCCGATTACGAGACCTCGTAAGAGTCCCGTATCGTTATTTTTCGTCACTACCTACCCCCCTACCTCCCCCCGTGCGGGGTACAATATTGATATGATATTAAAAAAATACCATTAATAAATAACATAATAAAAGACCACCACTTTTATAGAGACATAACGCCACATAATTATAAAAAGTATAGTGTGTGGATCTAATCAACCACCACTGGCACCAGACCCTCAATGCCCTTAAATTTTACCTCGTTAAAATATTTAAAGTGTACTCATTCCGATTGCGAGACCTCGTAAGAGTCCCGTATCGTTATTTTTCGTCACTACCTACCCGTACCTCCCCCCTGTGCGGGGTACAATATTGATATGATATTAAAATAATACCATTAATAAATAACATAATAAAAGACCACCACTTTTATAGAGACATAACGCCACTGTGTGGCGCCGCCATCAGTCTCCTTAGACTCGGTACTTTGTCGTCGCCGTCGACTTCGCACCTTCGCCCCATATAGTAGTGGCGCGGCGCGACGGGCCTAATGTGTAAGTGAAAAAAAAAAAAAAAAATTAAATTAATTGTTATTTTACAATATCTTCTAATATGAATAAGAGTACTTTGTATTGGTACGTTTTGTTTTTTGTTTTTTTTTTTTTAAACGGAACTGAACCTAAGTGACCGGCCTGCGGCCGGGCACCCGTCTTATTCATGTTCTAACCTAACCTAACCTATCCAAACCTTTTAAAACTAGTTTGGATTCCTTTAGACCTCAGCCCACCGGCAACTACGACTAACTAAACACTGATCTAGCTATCTGGCTTTCATCAGTGCATCAACAGCAGCATAACTAGTATTAAAATAGTAATGAGTTTTTATTAATGCATATATTCACATTAAATCTTGAATCTAAAGTCTAAAGGTGTCAAAACTAGATTTAGGTTAGGTTAGGTTAGAACATGAATACGAGGGGTGCCCGGCCACAGGCCGGGCACTTGGGTTCAGTTCAGTCAAAAATTATATATTATTTACTATTATTTATATTTGAATGAGAATGAAAAATAGCAATTATTTTGAATAGTTTTCAGAATGAGACAGACGGGTGTGGTAGGGTAAAATCTCCAATTTAAAGTTCTCTTATTGCGTATATGTTATGTGTGTTTGCATAGTAGTTTACTATAATGGTAAGCGGTTCGTGTAACGATCTTGCGCGTCTATATTTACAAGTGTGTGGGCAGTTCGTGTATTGATTATTCGATGACGGGCCCTCGTAAGAGTCCCGTATCGTTATTTTTCGTCACTACCTACCCGTACCTCCCCCCCCGTGCAGGGAGTGGGTAATTTGCGCGCCTGCTGCCTTCCTTGGATGTGGTAGCAGTTTCTCAGGCTCCCTCACCGGAATCGAACCCTGATTCCCCGTTACCCGCGACAGACAATGGTAGTCGCAGAAACTCATTCCGATTACGAGACCTCGTAAGAGTCCCGTATCGTTATTTTTCGTCACTACCTACCCCCCCCTACCTCCCCCCGTGCGGGGTACAATATTGATATGATATTAAAAAAATACCATTAATAAATAACATAATAAAAGACCACCACTTTTATAGAGACATAACGCCACATAATTATAAAAAGTATAGTGTGTGGATCTAATCAACCACCACTGGCACCAGACCCTCAATGCCCTTAAATTTTACCTCGTTAAAATATTTAAAGTGTACTCATTCCGATTGCGAGACCTCGTAAGAGTCCCGTATCGTTATTTTTCGTCACTACCTACCCGTACCTCCCCCCTGTGCGGGGTACAATATTGATATGATATTAAAATAATACCATTAATAAATAACATAATAAAAGACCACCACTTTATAGAGACATAACGCCACTGTGTGGCGCCGCCATCAGTCTCCTTAGACTCGGTACTTTGTCGTCGCCGTCGACTTCGCACCTTCGCCCCATATAGTAGTGGCGCGGCGCGACGGGCCTAATGTGTAAGTGAAAAAAAAAAAAAAAAATTAAATTAATTGTTATTTTACAATATCTTCTAATATGAATAAGAGTACTTTGTATTGGTACGTTTTGTTTTTTGTTTTTTTTTTTTTAAACGGAACTGAACCTAAGTGACCGGCCTGCGGCCGGGCACCCGTCTTATTCATGTTCTAACCTAACCTAACCTATCCAAACCTTTTAAAACTAGTTTGGATTCCTTTAGACCTCAGCCCACCGGCAACTACGACTAACTAAACACTGATCTAGCTATCTGGCTTTCATCAGTGCATCAACAGCAGCATAACTAGTATTAAAATAGTAATGAGTTTTTATTAATGCATATATTCACATTAAATCTTGAATCTAAAGTCTAAAGGTGTCAAAACTAGATTTAGGTTAGGTTAGGTTAGAACATGAATACGAGGGGTGCCCGGCCACAGGCCGGGCACTTGGGTTCAGTTCAGTCAAAAATTATATATTATTTACTATTATTTATATTTGAATGAGAATGAAAAATAGCAATTATTTTGAATAGTTTTCAGAATGAGACAGACGGGTGTGGTAGGGTAAAATCTCCAATTTAAAGTTCTCTTATTGCGTATATGTTATGTGTGTTTGCATAGTAGTTTACTATAATGGTAAGCGGTTCGTGTAACGATCTTGCGCGTCTATATTTACAAGTGTGTGGGCAGTTCGTGTATTGATTATTCGATGACGGGCCCTCGTAAGAGTCCCGTATCGTTATTTTTCGTCACTACCTACCCGTACCTCCCCCCCCGTGCAGGGAGTGGGTAATTTGCGCGCCTGCTGCCTTCCTTGGATGTGGTAGCAGTTTCTCAGGCTCCCTCACCGGAATCGAACCCTGATTCCCCGTTACCCGCGACAGACAATGGTAGTCGCAGAAACTCATTCCGATTACGAGACCTCGTAAGAGTCCCGTATCGTTATTTTTCGTCACTACCTACCCCCCTACCTCCCCCCGTGCGGGGTACAATATTGATATGATATTAAAAAAATACCATTAATAAATAACATAATAAAAGACCACCACTTTTATAGAGACATAACGCCACATAATTATAAAAAGTATAGTGTGTGGATCTAATCAACCACCACTGGCACCAGACCCTCAATGCCCTTAAATTTTACCTCGTTAAAATATTTAAAGTGTACTCATTCCGATTGCGAGACCTCGTAAGAGTCCCGTATCGTTATTTTTCGTCACTACCTACCCGTACCTCCCCCCTGTGCGGGGTACAATATTGATATGATATTAAAATAATACCATTAATAAATAACATAATAAAAGACCACCACTTTTATAGAGACATAACGCCACTGTGTGGCGCCGCCATCAGTCTCCTTAGACTCGGTACTTTGTCGTCGCCGTCGACTTCGCACCTTCGCCCCATATAGTAGTGGCGCGGCGCGACGGGCCTAATGTGTAAGTGAAAAAAAAAAAAAAAAATTAAATTAATTGTTATTTTACAATATCTTCTAATATGAATAAGAGTACTTTGTATTGGTACGTTTTGTTTTTTGTTTTTTTTTTTTTAAACGGAACTGAACCTAAGTGACCGGCCTGCGGCCGGGCACCCGTCTTATTCATGTTCTAACCTAACCTAACCTATCCAAACCTTTTAAAACTAGTTTGGATTCCTTTAGACCTCAGCCCACCGGCAACTACGACTAACTAAACACTGATCTAGCTATCTGGCTTTCATCAGTGCATCAACAGCAGCATAACTAGTATTAAAATAGTAATGAGTTTTTATTAATGCATATATTCACATTAAATCTTGAATCTAAAGTCTAAAGGTGTCAAAACTAGATTTAGGTTAGGTTAGGTTAGAACATGAATACGAGGGGTGCCCGGCCACAGGCCGGGCACTTGGGTTCAGTTCAGTCAAAAATTATATATTATTTACTATTATTTATATTTGAATGAGAATGAAAAATAGCAATTATTTTGAATAGTTTTCAGAATGAGACAGACGGGTGTGGTAGGGTAAAATCTCCAATTTAAAGTTCTCTTATTGCGTATATGTTATGTGTGTTTGCATAGTAGTTTACTATAATGGTAAGCGGTTCGTGTAACGATCTTGCGCGTCTATATTTACAAGTGTGTGGGCAGTTCGTGTATTGATTATTCGATGACGGGCCCTCGTAAGAGTCCCGTATCGTTATTTTTCGTCACTACCTACCCGTACCTCCCCCCCCGTGCAGGGAGTGGGTAATTTGCGCGCCTGCTGCCTTCCTTGGATGTGGTAGCAGTTTCTCAGGCTCCCTCACCGGAATCGAACCCTGATTCCCCGTTACCCGCGACAGACAATGGTAGTCGCAGAAACTCATTCCGATTACGAGACCTCGTAAGAGTCCCGTATCGTTATTTTTCGTCACTACCTACCCCCCCCTACCTCCCCCCGTGCGGGGTACAATATTGATATGATATTAAAAAAATACCATTAATAAATAACATAATAAAAGACCACCACTTTTATAGAGACATAACGCCACATAATTATAAAAAGTATAGTGTGTGGATCTAATCAACCACCACTTGAACCAGACCCTCAATGCCCTTAAATTTTACCTCGTTAAAATATTTAAAGTGTACTCATTCCGATTGCGAGACCTCGTAAGAGTCCCGTATCGTTATTTTTCGTCACTACCTACCCGTACCTCCCCCCTGTGCGGGGTACAATATTGATATGATATTAAAATAATACCATTAATAAATAACATAATAAAAGACCACCACTTTTATAGAGACATAACGCCACTGTGTGGCGCCGCCATCAGTCTCCTTAGACTCGGTACTTTGTCGTCGCCGTCGACTTCGCACCTTCGCCCCATATAGTAGTGGCGCGGCGCGACGGGCCTAATGTGTAAGTGAAAAAAAAAAAAAAAAATTAAATTAATTGTTATTTTACAATATCTTCTAATATGAATAAGAGTACTTTGTATTGGTACGTTTTGTTTTTTGTTTTTTTTTTTTTAAACGGAACTGAACCTAAGTGACCGGCCTGCGGCCGGGCACCCGTCTTATTCATGTTCTAACCTAACCTAACCTATCCAAACCTTTTAAAACTAGTTTGGATTCCTTTAGACCTCAGCCCACCGGCAACTACGACTAACTAAACACTGATCTAGCTATCTGGCTTTCATCAGTGCATCAACAGCAGCATAACTAGTATTAAAATAGTAATGAGTTTTTATTAATGCATATATTCACATTAAATCTTGAATCTAAAGTCTAAAGGTGTCAAAACTAGATTTAGGTTAGGTTAGGTTAGAACATGAATACGAGGGGTGCCCGGCCACAGGCCGGGCACTTGGGTTCAGTTCAGTCAAAAATTATATATTATTTACTATTATTTATATTTGAATGAGAATGAAAAATAGCAATTATTTTGAATAGTTTTCAGAATGAGACAGACGGGTGTGGTAGGGTAAAATCTCCAATTTAAAGTTCTCTTATTGCGTATATGTTATGTGTGTTTGCATAGTAGTTTACTATAATGGTAAGCGGTTCGTGTAACGATCTTGCGCGTCTATATTTACAAGTGTGTGGGCAGTTCGTGTATTGATTATTCGATGACGGGCCCTCGTAAGAGTCCCGTATCGTTATTTTTCGTCACTACCTACCCGTACCTCCCCCCCCGTGCAGGGAGTGGGTAATTTACGCGCCTGCTGCCTTCCTTGGATGTGGTAGCAGTTTCTCAGGCTCCCTCACCGGAATCGAACCCTGATTCCCCGTTACCCGCGACAGACAATGGTAGTCGCAGAAACTCATTCCGATTACGAGACCTCGTAAGAGTCCCGTATCGTTATTTTTCGTCACTACCTACCCCCCCCTACCTCCCCCCGTGCGGGGTACAATATTGATATGATATTAAAAAAATACCATTAATAAATAACATAATAAAAGACCACCACTTTTATAGAGACATAACGCCACATAATTATAAAAAGTATAGTGTGTGGATCTAATCAACCACCACTGGCACCAGACCCTCAATGCCCTTAAATTTTACCTCGTTAAAATATTTAAAGTGTACTCATTCCGATTGCGAGACCTCGTAAGAGTCCCGTATCGTTATTTTTCGTCACTACCTACCCGTACCTCCCCCCTGTGCGGGGTACAATATTGATATGATATTAAAATAATACCATTAATAAATAACATAATAAAAGACCACCACTTTTATAGAGACATAACGCCACTGTGTGGCGCCGCCATCAGTCTCCTTAGACTCGGTACTTTGTCGTCGCCGTCGACTTCGCACCTTCGCCCCATATAGTAGTGGCGCGGCGCGACGGGCCTAATGTGTAAGTGAAAAAAAAAAAAAAATTAAATTATTGTTTTTTTTTTTTTAAACGGAACTGAACCTAAGTGACCGGCCTGCGGCCGGGCACCCGTCTTATTCATGTTCTAACCTAACCTAACCTATCCAAACCTTTTAAAACTAGTTTGGATTCCTTTAGACCTCAGCCCACCGGCAACTACGACTAACTAAACACTGATCTAGCTATCTGGCTTTCATCAGTGCATCAACAGCAGCATAACTAGTATTAAAATAGTAATGAGTTTTTATTAATGCATATATTCACATTAAATCTTGAATCTAAAGTCTAAAGGTGTCAAAACTAGATTTAGGTTAGGTTAGGTTAGAACATGAATACGAGGGGTGCCCGGCCACAGGCCGGGCACTTGGGTTCAGTTCAGTCAAAAATTATATATTATTTACTATTATTTATATTTGAATGAGAATGAAAAATAGCAATTATTTTGAATAGATTTCAGAATGAGACAGACGGGTGTGGTAGGGTAAAATCTCCAATTTAAAGTTCTCTTATTGCGTATATGTTATGTGTGTTTGCATAGTAGTTTACTATAATGGTAAGCGGTTCGTGTAACGATCTTGCGCGTCTATATTTACAAGTGTGTGGGCAGTTCGTGTATTGATTATTCGATGACGGGACCTCGTAAGAGTCCCGTATCGTTATTTTTCGTCACTACCTACCCGTACCTCCCCCCCGTGCAGGGAGTGGGTAATTTGCGCGCCTGCTGCCTTCCTTGGATGTGGTAGCAGTTTCTCAGGCTCCCTCACCGGAATCGAACCCTGATTCCCCGTTACCCGCGACAGACAATGGTAGTCGCAGAAACTCATTCCGATTACGAGACCTCGTAAGAGTCCCGTATCGTTATTTTTCGTCACTACCTACCCGTACCTCCCCCCTGTGCGGGGTACAATATTGATATGATATTAAAATAATACCATTAATAAATAACATAATAAAAGACCACCACTTTTATAGAGACATAACGCCACTGTGTGGCGCCGCCATCAGTCTCCTTAGACTCGGTACTTTGTCGTCGCCGTCGACTTCGCACCTTCGCCCCATATAGTAGTGGCGCGGCGCGACGGGCCTAATGTGTAAGTGAAAAAAAAAAAAAAAAATTAAATTAATTGTTATTTTACAATATCTTCTAATATGAATAAGAGTACTTTGTATTGGTACGTTTTGTTTTTTGTTTTTTTTTTTTTAAACGGAACTGAACCTAAGTGACCGGCCTGCGGCCGGGCACCCGTCTTATTCATGTTCTAACCTAACCTAACCTATCCAAACCTTTTAAAACTAGTTTGGATTCCTTTAGACCTCAGCCCACCGGCAACTACGACTAACTAAACACTGATCTAGCTATCTGGCTTTCATCAGTGCATCAACAGCAGCATAACTAGTATTAAAATAGTAATGAGTTTTTATTAATGCATATATTCACATTAAATCTTGAATCTAAAGTCTAAAGGTGTCAAAACTAGATTTAGGTTAGGTTAGGTTAGAACATGAATACGAGGGGTGCCCGGCCACAGGCCGGGCACTTGGGTTCAGTTCAGTCAAAAATTATATATTATTTACTATTATTTATATTTGAATGAGAATGAAAAATAGCAATTATTTTGAATAGTTTTCAGAATGAGACAGACGGGTGTGGTAGGGTAAAATCTCCAATTTAAAGTTCTCTTATTGCGTATATGTTATGTGTGTTTGCATAGTAGTTTACTATAATGGTAAGCGGTTCGTGTAACGATCTTGCGCGTCTATATTTACAAGTGTGTGGGCAGTTCGTGTATTGATTATTCGATGACGGGCCCTCGTAAGAGTCCCGTATCGTTATTTTTCGTCACTACCTACCCGTACCTCCCCCCCCGTGCAGGGAGTGGGTAATTTACGCGCCTGCTGCCTTCCTTGGATGTGGTAGCAGTTTCTCAGGCTCCCTCACCGGAATCGAACCCTGATTCCCCGTTACCCGCGACAGACAATGGTAGTCGCAGAAACTCATTCCGATTACGAGACCTCGTAAGAGTCCCGTATCGTTATTTTTCGTCACTACCTACCCCCCCCTACCTCCCCCCGTGCGGGGTACAATATTGATATGATATTAAAAAAATACCATTAATAAATAACATAATAAAAGACCACCACTTTTATAGAGACATAACGCCACATAATTATAAAAAGTATAGTGTGTGGATCTAATCAACCACCACTGGCACCAGACCCTCAATGCCCTTAAATTTTACCTCGTTAAAATATTTAAAGTGTACTCATTCCGATTGCGAGACCTCGTAAGAGTCCCGTATCGTTATTTTTCGTCACTACCTACCCGTACCTCCCCCCTGTGCGGGGTACAATATTGATATGATATTAAAATAATACCATTAATAAATAACATAATAAAAGACCACCACTTTTATAGAGACATAACGCCACTGTGTGGCGCCGCCATCAGTCTCCTTAGACTCGGTACTTTGTCGTCGCCGTCGACTTCGCACCTTCGCCCCATATAGTAGTGGCGCGGCGCGACGGGCCTAATGTGTAAGTGAAAAAAAAAAAAAAAATTAAATTATTGTTTTTTTTTTTTTAAACGGAACTGAACCTAAGTGACCGGCCTGCGGCCGGGCACCCGTCTTATTCATGTTCTAACCTAACCTAACCTATCCAAACCTTTTAAAACTAGTTTGGATTCCTTTAGACCTCAGCCCACCGGCAACTACGACTAACTAAACACTGATCTAGCTATCTGGCTTTCATCAGTGCATCAACAGCAGCATAACTAGTATTAAAATAGTAATGAGTTTTTATTAATGCATATATTCACATTAAATCTTGAATCTAAAGTCTAAAGGTGTCAAAACTAGATTTAGGTTAGGTTAGGTTAGAACATGAATACGAGGGGTGCCCGGCCACAGGCCGGGCACTTGGGTTCAGTTCAGTCAAAAATTATATATTATTTACTATTATTTATATTTGAATGAGAATGAAAAATAGCAATTATTTTGAATAGATTTCAGAATGAGACAGACGGGTGTGGTAGGGTAAAATCTCCAATTTAAAGTTCTCTTATTGCGTATATGTTATGTGTGTTTGCATAGTAGTTTACTATAATGGTAAGCGGTTCGTGTAACGATCTTGCGCGTCTATATTTACAAGTGTGTGGGCAGTTCGTGTATTGATTATTCGATGACGAGACCTCGTAAGAGTCCCGTATCGTTATTTTTCGTCACTACCTACCCGTACCTCCCCCCCGTGCAGGGAGTGGGTAATTTGCGCGCCTGCTGCCTTCCTTGGATGTGGTAGCAGTTTCTCAGGCTCCCTCACCGGAATCGAACCCTGATTCCCCGTTACCCGCGACAGACAATGGTAGTCGCAGAAACTCATTCCGATTACGAGACCTCGTAAGAGTCCCGTATCGTTATTTTTCGTCACTACCTACCCGTACCTCCCCCCTGTGCGGGGTACAATATTGATATGATATTAAAATAATACCATTAATAAATAACATAATAAAAGACCACCACTTTTATAGAGACATAACGCCACTGTGTGGCGCCGCCATCAGTCTCCTTAGACTCGGTACTTTGTCGTCGCCGTCGACTTCGCACCTTCGCCCCATATAGTAGTGGCGCGGCGCGACGGGCCTAATGTGTAAGTGAAAAAAAAAAAAAAAAATTAAATTAATTGTTATTTTACAATATCTTCTAATATGAATAAGAGTACTTTGTATTGGTACGTTTTGTTTTTTGTTTTTTTTTTTTTAAACGGAACTGAACCTAAGTGACCGGCCTGCGGCCGGGCACCCGTCTTATTCATGTTCTAACCTAACCTAACCTATCCAAACCTTTTAAAACTAGTTTGGATTCCTTTAGACCTCAGCCCACCGGCAACTACGACTAACTAAACACTGATCTAGCTATCTGGCTTTCATCAGTGCATCAACAGCAGCATAACTAGTATTAAAATAGTAATGAGTTTTTATTAATGCATATATTCACATTAAATCTTGAATCTAAAGTCTAAAGGTGTCAAAACTAGATTTAGGTTAGGTTAGGTTAGAACATGAATACGAGGGGTGCCCGGCCACAGGCCGGGCACTTGGGTTCAGTTCAGTCAAAAATTATATATTATTTACTATTATTTATATTTGAATGAGAATGAAAAATAGCAATTATTTTGAATAGTTTTCAGAATGAGACAGACGGGTGTGGTAGGGTAAAATCTCCAATTTAAAGTTCTCTTATTGCGTATATGTTATGTGTGTTTGCATAGTAGTTTACTATAATGGTAAGCGGTTCGTGTAACGATCTTGCGCGTCTATATTTACAAGTGTGTGGGCAGTTCGTGTATTGATTATTCGATGACGGGCCCTCGTAAGAGTCCCGTATCGTTATTTTTCGTCACTACCTACCCGTACCTCCCCCCCCGTGCAGGGAGTGGGTAATTTACGCGCCTGCTGCCTTCCTTGGATGTGGTAGCAGTTTCTCAGGCTCCCTCACCGGAATCGAACCCTGATTCCCCGTTACCCGCGACAGACAATGGTAGTCGCAGAAACTCATTCCGATTACGAGACCTCGTAAGAGTCCCGTATCGTTATTTTTCGTCACTACCTACCCCCCCCTACCTCCCCCCGTGCGGGGTACAATATTGATATGATATTAAAAAAATACCATTAATAAATAACATAATAAAAGACCACCACTTTTATAGAGACATAACGCCACATAATTATAAAAAGTATAGTGTGTGGATCTAATCAACCACCACTGGCACCAGACACTCAATGCCCTTAAATTTTACCTCGTTAAAATATTTAAAGTGTACTCATTCCGATTGCGAGACCTCGTAAGAGTCCCGTATCGTTATTTTTCGTCACTACCTACCCGTACCTCCCCCCTGTGCGGGGTACAATATTGATATGATATTAAAATAATACCATTAATAAATAACATAATAAAAGACCACCACTTTTATAGAGACATAACGCCACTGTGTGGCGCCGCCATCAGTCTCCTTAGACTCGGTACTTTGTCGTCGCCGTCGACTTCGCACCTTCGCCCCATATAGTAGTGGCGCGGCGCGACGGGCCTAATGTGTAAGTGAAAAAAAAAAAAAAAATTAAATTATTGTTTTTTTTTTTTTAAACGGAACTGAACCTAAGTGACCGGCCTGCGGCCGGGCACCCGTCTTATTCATGTTCTAACCTAACCTAACCTATCCAAACCTTTTAAAACTAGTTTGGATTCCTTTAGACCTCAGCCCACCGGCAACTACGACTAACTAAACACTGATCTAGCTATCTGGCTTTCATCAGTGCATCAACAGCAGCATAACTAGTATTAAAATAGTAATGAGTTTTTATTAATGCATATATTCACATTAAATCTTGAATCTAAAGTCTAAAGGTGTCAAAACTAGATTTAGGTTAGGTTAGGTTAGAACATGAATACGAGGGGTGCCCGGCCACAGGCCGGGCACTTGGGTTCAGTTCAGTCAAAAATTATATATTATTTACTATTATTTATATTTGAATGAGAATGAAAAATAGCAATTATTTTGAATAGATTTCAGAATGAGACAGACGGGTGTGGTAGGGTAAAATCTCCACTTTAAAGTTCTCTTATTGCGTATATGTTATGTGTGTTTGCATAGTAGTTTACTATAATGGTAAGCGGTTCGTGTAACGATCTTGCGCGTCTATATTTACAAGTGTGTGGGCAGTTCGTGTATTGATTATTCGATGACGGGACCTCGTAAGAGTCCCGTATCGTTATTTTTCGTCACTACCTACCCGTACCTCCCCCCCGTGCAGGGAGTGGGTAATTTGCGCGCCTGCTGCCTTCCTTGGATGTGGTAGCAGTTTCTCAGGCTCCCTCACCGGAATCGAACCCTGATTCCCCGTTACCCGCGACAGACAATGGTAGTCGCAGAAACTCATTCCGATTACGAGACCTCGTAAGAGTCCCGTATCGTTATTTTTCGTCACTACCTACCCCCCTACCTCCCCCCGTGCGGGGTACAATATTGATATGATATTAAAAAAATACCATTAATAAATAACATAATAAAAGACCACCACTTTTATAGAGACATAACGCCACATAATTATAAAAAGTATAGTGTGTGGATCTAATCAACCACCACTGGCACCAGACCCTCAATGCCCTTAAATTTTACCTCGTTAAAATATTTAAAGTGTACTCATTCCGATTGCGAGACCTCGTAAGAGTCCCGTATCGTTATTTTTCGTCACTACCTACCCGTACCTCCCCCCTGTGCGGGGTACAATATTGATATGATATTAAAATAATACCATTAATAAATAACATAATAAAAGACCACCACTTTTATAGAGACATAACGCCACTGTGTGGCGCCGCCATCAGTCTCCTTAGACTCGGTACTTTGTCGTCGCCGTCGACTTCGCACCTTCGCCCCATATAGTAGTGGCGCGGCGCGACGGGCCTAATGTGTAAGTGAAAAAAAAAAAAAAAAATTAAATTAATTGTTATTTTACAATATCTTCTAATATGAATAAGAGTACTTTGTATTGGTACGTTTTGTTTTTTGTTTTTTTTTTTTTAAACGGAACTGAACCTAAGTGACCGGCCTGCGGCCGGGCACCCGTCTTATTCATGTTCTAACCTAACCTAACCTATCCAAACCTTTTAAAACTAGTTTGGATTCCTTTAGACCTCAGCCCACCGGCAACTACGACTAACTAAACACTGATCTAGCTATCTGGCTTTCATCAGTGCATCAACAGCAGCATAACTAGTATTAAAATAGTAATGAGTTTTTATTAATGCATATATTCACATTAAATCTTGAATCTAAAGTCTAAAGGTGTCAAAACTAGATTTAGGTTAGGTTAGAACATGAATACGAGGGGTGCCCGGCCACAGGCCGGGCACTTGGGTTCAGTTCAGTCAAAAATTATATATTATTTACTATTATTTATATTTGAATGAGAATGAAAAATAGCAATTATTTTGAATAGTTTTCAGAATGAGACAGACGGGTGTGGTAGGGTAAAATCTCCAATTTAAAGTTCTCTTATTGCGTATATGTTATGTGTGTTTGCATAGTAGTTTACTATAATGGTAAGCGGTTCGTGTAACGATCTTGCGCGTCTATATTTACAAGTGTGTGGGCAGTTCGTGTATTGATTATTCGATGACGGGCCCTCGTAAGAGTCCCGTATCGTTATTTTTCGTCACTACCTACCCGTACCTCCCCCCCCGTGCAGGGAGTGGGTAATTTGCGCGCCTGCTGCCTTCCTTGGATGTGGTAGCAGTTTCTCAGGCTCCCTCACCGGAATCGAACCCTGATTCCCCGTTACCCGCGACAGACAATGGTAGTCGCAGAAACTCATTCCGATTACGAGACCTCGTAAGAGTCCCGTATCGTTATTTTTCGTCACTACCTACCCGTACCTCCCCCCTGTGCGGGGTACAATATTGATATGATATTAAAATAATACCATTAATAAATAACATAATAAAAGACCACCACTTTTATAGAGACATAACGCCACTGTGTGGCGCCGCCATCAGTCTCCTTAGACTCGGTACTTTGTCGTCGCCGTCGACTTCGCACCTTCGCCCCATATAGTAGTGGCGCGGCGCGACGGGCCTAATGTGTAAGTGAAAAAAAAAAAAAAAAATTAAATTAATTGTTATTTTACAATATCTTCTAATATGAATAAGAGTACTTTGTATTGGTACGTTTTGTTTTTTGTTTTTTTTTTTTTAAACGGAACTGAACCTAAGTGACCGGCCTGCGGCCGGGCACCCGTCTTATTCATGTTCTAACCTAACCTAACCTATCCAAACCTTTTAAAACTAGTTTGGATTCCTTTAGACCTCAGCCCACCGGCAACTACGACTAACTAAACACTGATCTAGCTATCTGGCTTTCATCAGTGCATCAACAGCAGCATAACTAGTATTAAAATAGTAATGAGTTTTTATTAATGCATATATTCACATTAAATCTTGAATCTAAAGTCTAAAGGTGTCAAAACTAGATTTAGGTTAGGTTAGGTTAGAACATGAATACGAGGGGTGCCCGGCCACAGGCCGGGCACTTGGGTTCAGTTCAGTCAAAAATTATATATTATTTACTATTATTTATATTTGAATGAGAATGAAAAATAGCAATTATTTTGAATAGTTTTCAGAATGAGACAGACGGGTGTGGTAGGGTAAAATCTCCAATTTAAAGTTCTCTTATTGCGTATATGTTATGTGTGTTTGCATAGTAGTTTACTATAATGGTAAGCGGTTCGTGTAACGATCTTGCGCGTCTATATTTACAAGTGTGTGGGCAGTTCGTGTATTGATTATTCGATGACGGGCCCTCGTAAGAGTCCCGTATCGTTATTTTTCGTCACTACCTACCCGTACCTCCCCCCCCGTGCAGGGAGTGGGTAATTTACGCGCCTGCTGCCTTCCTTGGATGTGGTAGCAGTTTCTCAGGCTCCCTCACCGGAATCGAACCCTGATTCCCCGTTACCCGCGACAGACAATGGTAGTCGCAGAAACTCATTCCGATTACGAGACCTCGTAAGAGTCCCGTATCGTTATTTTTCGTCACTACCTACCCCCCCCTACCTCCCCCCGTGCGGGGTACAATATTGATATGATATTAAAAAAATACCATTAATAAATAACATAATAAAAGACCACCACTTTTATAGAGACATAACGCCACATAATTATAAAAAGTATAGTGTGTGGATCTAATCAACCACCACTGGCACCAGACCCTCAATGCCCTTAAATTTTACCTCGTTAAAATATTTAAAGTGTACTCATTCCGATTGCGAGACCTCGTAAGAGTCCCGTATCGTTATTTTTCGTCACTACCTACCCGTACCTCCCCCCTGTGCGGGGTACAATATTGATATGATATTAAAATAATACCATTAATAAATAACATAATAAAAGACCACCACTTTTATAGAGACATAACGCCACTGTGTGGCGCCGCCATCAGTCTCCTTAGACTCGGTACTTTGTCGTCGCCGTCGACTTCGCACCTTCGCCCCATATAGTAGTGGCGCGGCGCGACGGGCCTAATGTGTAAGTGAAAAAAAAAAAAAAAATTAAATTATTGTTTTTTTTTTTTTAAACGGAACTGAACCTAAGTGACCGGCCTGCGGCCGGGCACCCGTCTTATTCATGTTCTAACCTAACCTAACCTATCCAAACCTTTTAAAACTAGTTTGGATTCCTTTAGACCTCAGCCCACCGGCAACTACGACTAACTAAACACTGATCTAGCTATCTGGCTTTCATCAGTGCATCAACAGCAGCATAACTAGTATTAAAATAGTAATGAGTTTTTATTAATGCATATATTCACATTAAATCTTGAATCTAAAGTCTAAAGGTGTCAAAACTAGATTTAGGTTAGGTTAGGTTAGAACATGAATACGAGGGGTGCCCGGCCACAGGCCGGGCACTTGGGTTCAGTTCAGTCAAAAATTATATATTATTTACTATTATTTATATTTGAATGAGAATGAAAAATAGCAATTATTTTGAATAGATTTCAGAATGAGACAGACGGGTGTGGTAGGGTAAAATCTCCAATTTAAAGTTCTCTTATTGCGTATATGTTATGTGTGTTTGCATAGTAGTTTACTATAATGGTAAGCGGTTCGTGTAACGATCTTGCGCGTCTATATTTACAAGTGTGTGGGCAGTTCGTGTATTGATTATTCGATGACGGGACCTCGTAAGAGTCCCGTATCGTTATTTTTCGTCACTACCTACCCGTACCTCCCCCCCGTGCAGGGAGTGGGTAATTTGCGCGCCTGCTGCCTTCCTTGGATGTGGTAGCAGTTTCTCAGGCTCCCTCACCGGAATCGAACCCTGATTCCCCGTTACCCGCGACAGACAATGGTAGTCGCAGAAACTCATTCCGATTACGAGACCTCGTAAGAGTCCCGTATCGTTATTTTTCGTCACTACCTACCCCCCTACCTCCCCCCGTGCGGGGTACAATATTGATATGATATTAAAAAAATACCATTAATAAATAACATAATAAAAGACCACCACTTTTATAGAGACATAACGCCACATAATTATAAAAAGTATAGTGTGTGGATCTAATCAACCACCACTGGCACCAGACCCTCAATGCCCTTAAATTTTACCTCGTTAAAATATTTAAAGTGTACTCATTCCGATTGCGAGACCTCGTAAGAGTCCCGTATCGTTATTTTTCGTCACTACCTACCCGTACCTCCCCCCTGTGCGGGGTACAATATTGATATGATATTAAAATAATACCATTAATAAATAACATAATAAAAGACCACCACTTTTATAGAGACATAACGCCACTGTGTGGCGCCGCCATCAGTCTCCTTAGACTCGGTACTTTGTCGTCGCCGTCGACTTCGCACCTTCGCCCCATATAGTAGTGGCGCGGCGCGACGGGCCTAATGTGTAAGTGAAAAAAAAAAAAAAAAATTAAATTAATTGTTATTTTACAATATCTTCTAATATGAATAAGAGTACTTTGTATTGGTACGTTTTGTTTTTTGTTTTTTTTTTTTTAAACGGAACTGAACCTAAGTGACCGGCCTGCGGCCGGGCACCCGTCTTATTCATGTTCTAACCTAACCTAACCTATCCAAACCTTTTAAAACTAGTTTGGATTCCTTTAGACCTCAGCCCACCGGCAACTACGACTAACTAAACACTGATCTAGCTATCTGGCTTTCATCAGTGCATCAACAGCAGCATAACTAGTATTAAAATAGTAATGAGTTTTTATTAATGCATATATTCACATTAAATCTTGAATCTAAAGTCTAAAGGTGTCAAAACTAGATTTAGGTTAGGTTAGAACATGAATACGAGGGGTGCCCGGCCACAGGCCGGGCACTTAGGTTCAGTTCAGTCAAAAATTATATATTATTTACTATTATTTATATTTGAATGAGAATGAAAAATAGCAATTATTTTGAATAGTTTTCAGAATGAGACAGACGGGTGTGGTAGGGTAAAATCTCCAATTTAAAGTTCTCTTATTGCGTATATGTTATGTGTGTTTGCATAGTAGTTTACTATAATGGTAAGCGGTTCGTGTAACGATCTTGCGCGTCTATATTTACAAGTGTGTGGGCAGTTCGTGTATTGATTATTCGATGACGGGACCTCGTAAGAGTCCCGTATCGTTATTTTTCGTCACTACCTACCCGTACCTCCCCCCCCGTGCAGGGAGTGGGTAATTTGCGCGCCTGCTGCCTTCCTTGGATGTGGTAGCAGTTTCTCAGGCTCCCTCACCGGAATCGAACCCTGATTCCCCGTTACCCGCGACAGACAATGGTAGTCGCAGAAACTCATTCCGATTACGAGACCTCGTAAGAGTCCCGTATCGTTATTTTTCGTCACTACCTACCCCCCCCTACCTCCCCCCGTGCGGGGTACAATATTGATATGATATTAAAAAAATACCATTAATAAATAACATAATAAAAAACCACCACTTTTATAGAGACATAACGCCACATAATTATAAAAAGTATAGTGTGTGGATCTAATCAACCACCACTGGCACCAGACCCTCAATGCCCTTAAATTTTACCTCGTTAAAATATTTAAAGTGTACTCATTCCGATTGCGAGACCTCGTAAGAGTCCCGTATCGTTATTTTTCGTCACTACCTACCCGTACCTCCCCCCTGTGCGGGGTACAATATTGATATGATATTAAAATAATACCATTAATAAATAACATAATAAAAGACCACCACTTTTATAGAGACATAACGCCACATAATTATAAAAAGTATAGTGTGTGGATCTAATCAACCACCACTGGCACCAGACCCTCAATGCCCTTAAATTTTACCTCGTTAAAATATTTAAAGTGTACTCATTCCGATTGCGAGACCTCGTAAGAGTCCCGTATCGTTATTTTTCGTCACTACCTACCCGTACCTCCCCCCTGTGCGGGGTACAATATTGATATGATATTAAAATAATACCATTAATAAATAACATAATAAAAGACCACCACTTTTATAGAGACATAACGCCACTGTGTGGCGCCGCCATCAGTCTCCTTAGACTCTGTACTTTGTCGTCGCCGTCGACTTCGCACCTTCGCCCCATATAGTAGTGGCGCGGCGCGACGGGCCTAATGTGTAAGTGAAAAAAAAAAAAAAAATTAAATTATTGTTTTTTTTTTTTTAAACGGAACTGAACCTAAGTGACCGGCCTGCGGCCGGGCACCCGTCTTATTCATGTTCTAACCTAACCTAACCTATCCAAACCTTTTAAAACTAGTTTGGATTCCTTTAGACCTCAGCCCACCGGCAACTACGACTAACTAAACACTGATCTAGCTATCTGGCTTTCATCAGTGCATCAACAGCAGCATAACTAGTATTAAAATAGTAATGAGTTTTTATTAATGCATATATTCACATTAAATCTTGAATCTAAAGTCTAAAGGTGTCAAAACTAGATTTAGGTTAGGTTAGGTTAGAACATGAATACGAGGGGTGCCCGGCCACAGGCCGGGCACTTGGGTTCAGTTCAGTCAAAAATTATATATTATTTACTATTATTTATATTTGAATGAGAATGAAAAATAGCAATTATTTTGAATAGATTTCAGAATGAGACAGACGGGTGTGGTAGGGTAAAATCTCCAATTTAAAGTTCTCTTATTGCGTATATGTTATGTGTGTTTGCATAGTAGTTTACTATAATGGTAAGCGGTTCGTGTAACGATCTTGCGCGTCTATATTTACAAGTGTGTTGGCAGTTCGTGTATTGATTATTCGATGACGGGACCTCGTAAGAGTCCCGTATCGTTATTTTTCGTCACTACCTACCCGTACCTCCCCCCCGTGCAGGGAGTGGGTAATTTGCGCGCCTGCTGCCTTCCTTGGATGTGGTAGCAGTTTCTCAGGCTCCCTCACCGGAATCGAACCCTGATTCCCCGTTACCCGCGACAGACAATGGTAGTCGCAGAAACTCATTCCGATTACGAGACCTCGTAAGAGTCCCGTATCGTTATTTTTCGTCACTACCTACCCCCCCCTACCTCCCCCCGTGCGGGGTACAATATTGATATGATATTAAAAAAATACCATTAATAAATAACATAATAAAAGACCACATTATATATTATATATTATTTACTATTATTTATATTTGAATGAGAATGAAAAATAGCAATTATTTTGAATAGTTTTCAGAATGAGACAGACGGGTGTGGTAGGGTAAAATCTCCAATTTAAAGTTCTCTTATTGCGTATATGTTATGTGTGTTTGCATAGTAGTTTACTATAATGGTAAGCGGTTCGTGTAACGATCTTGCGCGTCTATATTTACAAGTGTGTGGGCAGTTCGTGTATTGATTATTCGATGACGGGCCCTCGTAAGAGTCCCGTATCGTTATTTTTCGTCACTACCTACCCGTACCTCCCCCCCCGTGCAGGGAGTGGGTAATTTACGCGCCTGCTGCCTTCCTTGGATGTGGTAGCAGTTTCTCAGGCTCCCTCACCGGAATCGAACCCTGATTCCCCGTTACCCGCGACAGACAATGGTAGTCGCAGAAACTCATTCCGATTACGAGACCTCGTAAGAGTCCCGTATCGTTATTTTTCGTCACTACCTACCCCCCTACCTCCCCCCGTGCGGGGTACAATATTGATATGATATTAAAAAAATACCATTAATAAATAACATAATAAAAGACCACCACTTTTATAGAGACATAACGCCACATAATTATAAAAAGTATAGTGTGTGGATCTAATCAACCACCACTGGCACCAGACCCTCAATGCCCTTAAATTTTACCTCGTTAAAATATTTAAAGTGTACTCATTCCGATTGCGAGACCTCGTAAGAGTCCCGTATCGTTATTTTTCGTCACTACCTACCCGTACCTCCCCCCTGTGCGGGGTACAATATTGATATGATATTAAAATAATACCATTAATAAATAACATAATAAAAGACCACCACTTTTATAGAGACATAACGCCACTGTGTGGCGCCGCCATCAGTCTCCTTAGACTCGGTACTTTGTCGTCGCCGTCGACTTCGCACCTTCGCCCCATATAGTAGTGGCGCGGCGCGACGGGCCTAATGTGTAAGTGAAAAAAAAAAAAAAAAATTAAATTAATTGTTATTTTACAATATCTTCTAATATGAATAAGAGTACTTTGTATTGGTACGTTTTGTTTTTTGTTTTTTTTTTTTTAAACGGAACTGAACCTAAGTGACCGGCCTGCGGCCGGGCACCCGTCTTATTCATGTTCTAACCTAACCTAACCTATCCAAACCTTTTAAAACTAGTTTGGATTCCTTTAGACCTCAGCCCACCGGCAACTACGACTAACTAAACACTGATCTAGCTATCTGGCTTTCATCAGTGCATCAACAGCAGCATAACTAGTATTAAAATAGTAATGAGTTTTTATTAATGCATATATTCACATTAAATCTTGAATCTAAAGTCTAAAGGTGTCAAAACTAGATTTAGGTTAGGTTAGGTTAGAACATGAATACGAGGGGTGCCCGGCCACAGGCCGGGCACTTGGGTTCAGTTCAGTCAAAAATTATATATTATTTACTATTATTTATATTTGAATGAGAATGAAAAATAGCAATTATTTTGAATAGTTTTCAGAATGAGACAGACGGGTGTGGTAGGGTAAAATCTCCAATTTAAAGTTCTCTTATTGCGTATATGTTATGTGTGTTTGCATAGTAGTTTACTATAATGGTAAGCGGTTCGTGTAACGATCTTGCGCGTCTATATTTACAAGTGTGTGGGCAGTTCGTGTATTGATTATTCGATGACGGGACCTCGTAAGAGTCCCGTATCGTTATTTTTCGTCACTACCTACCCGTACCTCCCCCCCCGTGCAGGGAGTGGGTAATTTGCGCGCCTGCTGCCTTCCTTGGATGTGGTAGCAGTTTCTCAGGCTCCCTCACCGGAATCGAACCCTGATTCCCCGTTACCCGCGACAGACAATGGTAGTCGCAGAAACTCATTCCGATTACGAGACCTCGTAAGAGTCCCGTATCGTTATTTTTCGTCACTACCTACCCCCCCCTACCTCCCCCCGTGCGGGGTACAATATTGATATGATATTAAAAAAATACCATTAATAAATAACATAATAAAAGACCACCACTTTTATAGAGACATAACGCCACATAATTATAAAAAGTATAGTGTGTGGATCTAATCAACCACCACTGGCACCAGACCCTCAATGCCCTTAAATTTTACCTCGTTAAAATATTTAAAGTGTACTCATTCCGATTGCGAGACCTCGTAAGAGTCCCGTATCGTTATTTTTCGTCACTACCTACCCGTACCTCCCCCCTGTGCGGGGTACAATATTGATATGATATTAAAATAATACCATTAATAAATAACATAATAAAAGACCACCACTTTATAGAGACATAACGCCACTGTGTGGCGCCGCCATCAGTCTCCTTAGACTCGGTACTTTGTCGTCGCCGTCGACTTCGCACCTTCGCCCCATATAGTAGTGGCGCGGCGCGACGGGCCTAATGTGTAAGTGAAAAAAAAAAAAAAAAATTAAATTAATTGTTATTTTACAATATCTTCTAATATGAATAAGAGTACTTTGTATTGGTACGTTTTGTTTTTTGTTTTTTTTTTTTTAAACGGAACTGAACCTAAGTGACCGGCCTGCGGCCGGGCACCCGTCTTATTCATGTTCTAACCTAACCTAACCTATCCAAACCTTTTAAAACTAGTTTGGATTCCTTTAGACCTCAGCCCACCGGCAACTACGACTAACTAAACACTGATCTAGCTATCTGGCTTTCATCAGTGCATCAACAGCAGCATAACTAGTATTAAAATAGTAATGAGTTTTTATTAATGCATATATTCACATTAAATCTTGAATCTAAAGTCTAAAGGTGTCAAAACTAGATTTAGGTTAGGTTAGGTTAGAACATGAATACGAGGGGTGCCCGGCCACAGGCCGGGCACTTGGGTTCAGTTCAGTCAAAAATTATATATTATTTACTATTATTTATATTTGAATGAGAATGAAAAATAGCAATTATTTTGAATAGTTTTCAGAATGAGACAGACGGGTGTGGTAGGGTAAAATCTCCAATTTAAAGTTCTCTTATTGCGTATATGTTATGTGTGTTTGCATAGTAGTTTACTATAATGGTAAGCGGTTCGTGTAACGATCTTGCGCGTCTATATTTACAAGTGTGTGGGCAGTTCGTGTATTGATTATTCGATGACGGGCCCTCGTAAGAGTCCCGTATCGTTATTTTTCGTCACTACCTACCCGTACCTCCCCCCCCGTGCAGGGAGTGGGTAATTTGCGCGCCTGCTGCCTTCCTTGGATGTGGTAGCAGTTTCTCAGGCTCCCTCACCGGAATCGAACCCTGATTCCCCGTTACCCGCGACAGACAATGGTAGTCGCAGAAACTCATTCCGATTACGAGACCTCGTAAGAGTCCCGTATCGTTATTTTTCGTCACTACCTACCCCCCCCTACCTCCCCCCGTGCGGGGTACAATATTGATATGATATTAAAAAAATACCATTAATAAATAACATAATAAAAGACCACCACTTTTATAGAGACATAACGCCACATAATTATAAAAAGTATAGTGTGTGGATCTAATCAACCACCACTGGCACCAGACCCTCAATGCCCTTAAATTTTACCTCGTTAAAATATTTAAAGTGTACTCATTCCGATTGCGAGACCTCGTAAGAGTCCCGTATCGTTATTTTTCGTCACTACCTACCCGTACCTCCCCCCTGTGCGGGGTACAATATTGATATGATATTAAAATAATACCATTAATAAATAACATAATAAAAGACCACCACTTTATAGAGACATAACGCCACTGTGTGGCGCCGCCATCAGTCTCCTTAGACTCGGTACTTTGTCGTCGCCGTCGACTTCGCACCTTCGCCCCATATAGTAGTGGCGCGGCGCGACGGGCCTAATGTGTAAGTGAAAAAAAAAAAAAAAAATTAAATTAATTGTTATTTTACAATATCTTCTAATATGAATAAGAGTACTTTGTATTGGTACGTTTTGTTTTTTGTTTTTTTTTTTTTAAACGGAACTGAACCTAAGTGACCGGCCTGCGGCCGGGCACCCGTCTTATTCATGTTCTAACCTAACCTAACCTATCCAAACCTTTTAAAACTAGTTTGGATTCCTTTAGACCTCAGCCCACCGGCAACTACGACTAACTAAACACTGATCTAGCTATCTGGCTTTCATCAGTGCATCAACAGCAGCATAACTAGTATTAAAATAGTAATGAGTTTTTATTAATGCATATATTCACATTAAATCTTGAATCTAAAGTCTAAAGGTGTCAAAACTAGATTTAGGTTAGGTTAGGTTAGAACATAAATACGAGGGGTGCCCGGCCACAGGCCGGGCACTTGGGTTCAGTTCAGTCAAAAATTATATATTATTTACTATTATTTATATTTGAATGAGAATGAAAAATAGCAATTATTTTGAATAGTTTTCAGAATGAGACAGACGGGTGTGGTAGGGTAAAATCTCCAATTTAAAGTTCTCTTATTGCGTATATGTTATGTGTGTTTGCATAGTAGTTTACTATAATGGTAAGCGGTTCGTGTAACGATCTTGCGCGTCTATATTTACAAGTGTGTGGGCAGTTCGTGTATTGATTATTCGATGACGGGCCCTCGTAAGAGTCCCGTATCGTTATTTTTCGTCACTACCTACCCGTACCTCCCCCCCCGTGCAGGGAGTGGGTAATTTGCGCGCCTGCTGCCTTCCTTGGATGTGGTAGCAGTTTCTCAGGCTCCCTCACCGGAATCGAACCCTGATTCCCCGTTACCCGCGACAGACAAGGGTAGTCGCAGAAACTCATTCCGATTACGAGACCTCGTAAGAGTCCCGTATCGTTATTTTTCGTCACTACCTACCCCCCCCTACCTCCCCCCGTGCGGGGTACAATATTGATATGATATTAAAAAAATACCATTAATAAATAACATAATAAAAGACCACCACTTTTATAGAGACATAACGCCACATAATTATAAAAAGTATAGTGTGTGGATCTAATCAACCACCACTGGCACCAGACCCTCAATGCCCTTAAATTTTACCTCGTTAAAATATTTAAAGTGTACTCATTCCGATTGCGAGACCTCGTAAGAGTCCCGTATCGTTATTTTTCGTCACTACCTACCCGTACCTCCCCCCTGTGCGGGGTACAATATTGATATGATATTAAAATAATACCATTAATAAATAACATAATAAAAGACCACCACTTTATAGAGACATAACGCCACTGTGTGGCGCCGCCATCAGTCTCCTTAGACTCGGTACTTTGTCGTCGCCGTCGACTTCGCACCTTCGCCCCATATAGTAGTGGCGCGGCGCGACGGGCCTAATGTGTAAGTGAAAAAAAAAAAAAAAAATTAAATTAATTGTTATTTTACAATATCTTCTAATATGAATAAGAGTACTTTGTATTGGTACGTTTTGTTTTTTGTTTTTTTTTTTTTAAACGGAACTGAACCTAAGTGACCGGCCTGCGGCCGGGCACCCGTCTTATTCATGTTCTAACCTAACCTAACCTATCCAAACCTTTTAAAACTAGTTTGGATTCCTTTAGACCTCAGCCCACCGGCAACTACGACTAACTAAACACTGATCTAGCTATCTGGCTTTCATCAGTGCATCAACAGCAGCATAACTAGTATTAAAATAGTAATGAGTTTTTATTAATGCATATATTCACATTAAATCTTGAATCTAAAGTCTAAAGGTGTCAAAACTAGATTTAGGTTAGGTTAGGTTAGAACATGAATACGAGGGGTGCCCGGCCACAGGCCGGGCACTTGGGTTCAGTTCAGTCAAAAATTATATATTATTTACTATTATTTATATTTGAATGAGAATGAAAAATAGCAATTATTTTGAATAGTTTTCAGAATGAGACAGACGGGTGTGGTAGGGTAAAATCTCCAATTTAAAGTTCTCTTATTGCGTATATGTTATGTGTGTTTGCATAGTAGTTTACTATAATGGTAAGCGGTTCGTGTAACGATCTTGCGGGTCTATATTTACAAGTGTGTGGGCAGTTCGTGTATTGATTATTCGATGACGGGACCTCGTAAGAGTCCCGTATCGTTATTTTTCGTCACTACCTACCCGTACCTCCCCCCCCGTGCAGGGAGTGGGTAATTTGCGCGCCTGCTGCCTTCCTTGGATGTGGTAGCAGTTTCTCAGGCTCCCTCACCGGAATCGAACCCTGATTCCCCGTTACCCGCGACAGACAATGGTAGTCGCAGAAACTCATTCCGATTACGAGACCTCGTAAGAGTCCCGTATCGTTATTTTTCGTCACTACCTACCCCCCCCTACCTCCCCCCGTGCGGGGTACAATATTGATATGATATTAAAAAAATACCATTAATAAATAACATAATAAAAGACCACCACTTTTATAGAGACATAACGCCACATAATTATAAAAAGTATAGTGTGTGGATCTAATCAACCACCACTGGCACCAGACCCTCAATGCCCTTAAATTTTACCTCGTTAAAATATTTAAAGTGTACTCATTCCGATTGCGAGACCTCGTAAGAGTCCCGTATCGTTATTTTTCGTCACTACCTACCCGTACCTCCCCCCTGTGCGGGGTACAATATTGATATGATATTAAAATAATACCATTAATAAATAACATAATAAAAGACCACCACTTTATAGAGACATAACGCCACTGTGTGGCGCCGCCATCAGTCTCCTTAGACTCGGTACTTTGTCGTCGCCGTCGACTTCGCACCTTCGCCCCATATAGTAGTGGCGCGGCGCGACGGGCCTAATGTGTAAGTGAAAAAAAAAAAAAAAAATTAAATTAATTGTTATTTTACAATATCTTCTAATATGAATAAGAGTACTTTGTATTGGTACGTTTTGTTTTTTGTTTTTTTTTTTTTAAACGGAACTGAACCTAAGTGACCGGCCTGCGGCCGGTCACCCGTCTTATTCATGTTCTAACCTAACCTAACCTATCCAAACCTTTTAAAACTAGTTTGGATTCCTTTAGACCTCAGCCCACCGGCAACTACGACTAACTAAACACTGATCTAGCTATCTGGCTTTCATCAGTGCATCAACAGCAGCATAACTAGTATTAAAATAGTAATGAGTTTTTATTAATGCATATATTCACATTAAATCTTGAATCTAAAGTCTAAAGGTGTCAAAACTAGATTTAGGTTAGGTTAGGTTAGAACATGAATACGAGGGGTGCCCGGCCACAGGCCGGGCACTTGGGTTCAGTTCAGTCAAAAATTATATATTATTTACTATTATTTATATTTGAATGAGAATGAAAAATAGCAATTATTTTGAATAGTTTTCAGAATGAGACAGACGGGTGTGGTAGGGTAAAATCTCCAATTTAAAGTTCTCTTATTGCGTATATGTTATGTGTGTTTGCATAGTAGTTTACTATAATGGTAAGCGGTTCGTGTAACGATCTTGCGCGTCTATATTTACAAGTGTGTGGGCAGTTCGTGTATTGATTATTCGATGACGGGCCCTCGTAAGAGTCCCGTATCGTTATTTTTCGTCACTACCTACCCGTACCTCCCCCCCCGTGCAGGGAGTGGGTAATTTGCGCGCCTGCTGCCTTCCTTGGATGTGGTAGCAGTTTCTCAGGCTCCCTCACCGGAATCGAACCCTGATTCCCCGTTACCCGCGACAGACAATGGTAGTCGCAGAAACTCATTCCGATTACGAGACCTCGTAAGAGTCCCGTATCGTTATTTTTCGTCACTACCTACCCCCCCCTACCTCCCCCCGTGCGGGGTACAATATTGATATGATATTAAAAAAATACCATTAATAAATAACATAATAAAAGACCACCACTTTTATAGAGACATAACGCCACATAATTATAAAAAGTATAGTGTGTGGATCTAATCAACCACCACTGGCACCAGACCCTCAATGCCCTTAAATTTTACCTCGTTAAAATATTTAAAGTGTACTCATTCCGATTGCGAGACCTCGTAAGAGTCCCGTATCGTTATTTTTCGTCACTACCTACCCGTACCTCCCCCCTGTGCGGGGTACAATATTGATATGATATTAAAATAATACCATTAATAAATAACATAATAAAAGACCACCACTTTATAGAGACATAACGCCACTGTGTGGCGCCGCCATCAGTCTCCTTAGACTCGGTACTTTGTCGTCGCCGTCGACTTCGCACCTTCGCCCCATATAGTAGTGGCGCGGCGCGACGGGCCTAATGTGTAAGTGAAAAAAAAAAAAAAAAATTAAATTAATTGTTATTTTACAATATCTTCTAATATGAATAAGAGTACTTTGTATTGGTACGTTTTGTTTTTTGTTTTTTTTTTTTTAAACGGAACTGAACCTAAGTGACCGGCCTGCGGCCGGGCACCCGTCTTATTCATGTTCTAACCTAACCTAACCTATCCAAACCTTTTAAAACTAGTTTGGATTCCTTTAGACCTCAGCCCACCGGCAACTACGACTAACTAAACACTGATCTAGCTATCTGGCTTTCATCAGTGCATCAACAGCAGCATAACTAGTATTAAAATAGTAATGAGTTTTTATTAATGCATATATTCACATTAAATCTTGAATCTAAAGTCTAAAGGTGTCAAAACTAGATTTAGGTTAGGTTAGGTTAGAACATGAATACGAGGGGTGCCCGGCCACAGGCCGGGCACTTGGGTTCAGTTCAGTCAAAAATTATATATTATTTACTATTATTTATATTTGAATGAGAATGAAAAATAGCAATTATTTTGAATAGTTTTCAGAATGAGACAGACGGGTGTGGTAGGGTAAAATCTCCAATTTAAAGTTCTCTTATTGCGTATATGTTATGTGTGTTTGCATAGTAGTTTACTATAATGGTAAGCGGTTCGTGTAACGATCTTGCGCGTCTATATTTACAAGTGTGTGGGCAGTTCGTGTATTGATTATTCGATGACGGGACCTCGTAAGAGTCCCGTATCGTTATTTTTCGTCACTACCTACCCGTACCTCCCCCCCCGTGCAGGGAGTGGGTAATTTGCGCGCCTGCTGCCTTCCTTGGATGTGGTAGCAGTTTCTCAGGCTCCCTCACCGGAATCGAACCCTGATTCCCCGTTACCCGCGACAGACAATGGTAGTCGCAGAAACTCATTCCGATTACGAGACCTCGTAAGAGTCCCGTATCGTTATTTTTCGTCACTACCTACCCCCCCCTACCTCCCCCCGTGCGGGGTACAATATTGATATGATATTAAAAAAATACCATTAATAAATAACATAATAAAAGACCACCACTTTTATAGAGACATAACGCCACATAATTATAAAAAGTATAGTGTGTGGATCTAATCAACCACCACTGGCACCAGACCCTCAATGCCCTTAAATTTTACCTCGTTAAAATATTTAAAGTGTACTCATTCCGATTGCGAGACCTCGTAAGAGTCCCGTATCGTTATTTTTCGTCACTACCTACCCGTACCTCCCCCCTGTGCGGGGTACAATATTGATATGATATTAAAATAATACCATTAATAAATAACATAATAAAAGACCACCACTTTTATAGAGACATAACGCCACTGTGTGGTGCCGCCATCAGTCTCCTTAGACTCGGTACTTTGTCGTCGCCGTCGACTTCGCACCTTCGCCCCATATAGTAGTGGCGCGGCGCGACGGGCCTAATGTGTAAGTGAAAAAAAAAAAAAAAAATTAAATTAATTGTTATTTTACAATATCTTCTAATATGAATAAGAGTACTTTGTATTGGTACGTTTTGTTTTTTGTTTTTTTTTTTTTAAACGGAACTGAACCTAAGTGACCGGCCTGCGGCCGGGCACCCGTCTTATTCATGTTCTAACCTAACCTAACCTATCCAAACCTTTTAAAACTAGTTTGGATTCCTTTAGACCTCAGCCCACCGGCAACTACGACTAACTAAACACTGATCTAGCTATCTGGCTTTCATCAGTGCATCAACAGCAGCATAACTAGTATTAAAATAGTAATGAGTTTTTATTAATGCATATATTCACATTAAATCTTGAATCTAAAGTCTAAAGGTGTCAAAACTAGATTTAGGTTAGGTTAGGTTAGAACATGAATACGAGGGGTGCCCGGCCACAGGCCGGGCACTTGGGTTCAGTTCAGTCAAAAATTATATATTATTTACTATTATTTATATTTGAATGAGAATGAAAAATAGCAATTATTTTGAATAGTTTTCAGAATGAGACAGACGGGTGTGGTAGGGTAAAATCTCCAATTTAAAGTTCTCTTATTGCGTATATGTTATGTGTGTTTGCATAGTAGTTTACTATAATGGTAAGCGGTTCGTGTAACGATCTTGCGCGTCTATATTTACAAGTGTGTGGGCAGTTCGTGTATTGATTATTCGATGACGGGACCTCGTAAGAGTCCCGTATCGTTATTTTTCGTCACTACCTACCCGTACCTCCCCCCCCGTGCAGGGAGTGGGTAATTTGCGCGCCTGCTGCCTTCCTTGGATGTGGTAGCAGTTTCTCAGGCTCCCTCACCGGAATCGAACCCTGATTCCCCGTTACCCGCGACAGACAATGGTAGTCGCAGAAACTCATTCCGATTACGAGACCTCGTAAGAGTCCCGTATCGTTATTTTTCGTCACTACCTACCCCCCCCTACCTCCCCCCGTGCGGGGTACAATATTGATATGATATTAAAAAAATACCATTAATAAATAACATAATAAAAGACCACCACTTTTATAGAGACATAACGCCACATAATTATAAAAAGTATAGTGTGTGGATCTAATCAACCACCACTGGCACCAGACCCTCAATGCCCTTAAATTTTACCTCGTTAAAATATTTAAAGTGTACTCATTCCGATTGCGAGACCTCGTAAGAGTCCCGTATCGTTATTTTTCGTCACTACCTACCCGTACCTCCCCCCTGTGCGGGGTACAATATTGATATGATATTAAAATAATACCATTAATAAATAACATAATAAAAGACCACCACTTTTATAGAGACATAACGCCACTGTGTGGCGCCGCCATCAGTCTCCTTAGACTCGGTACTTTGTCGTCGCCGTCGACTTCGCACCTTCGCCCCATATAGTAGTGGCGCGGCGCGACGGGCCTAATGTGTAAGTGAAAAAAAAAAAAAAAAATTAAATTAATTGTTATTTTACAATATCTTCTAATATGAATAAGAGTACTTTGTATTGGTACGTTTTGTTTTTTGTTTTTTTTTTTTTAAACGGAACTGAACCTAAGTGACCGGCCTGCGGCCGGGCACCCGTCTTATTCATGTTCTAACCTAACCTAACCTATCCAAACCTTTTAAAACTAGTTTGGATTCCTTTAGACCTCAGCCCACCGGCAACTACGACTAACTAAACACTGATCTAGCTATCTGGCTTTCATCAGTGCATCAACAGCAGCATAACTAGTATTAAAATAGTAATGAGTTTTTATTAATGCATATATTCACATTAAATCTTGAATCTAAAGTCTAAAGGTGTCAAAACTAGATTTAGGTTAGGTTAGGTTAGAACATGAATACGAGGGGTGCCCGGCCACAGGCCGGGCACTTGGGTTCAGTTCAGTCAAAAATTATATATTATTTACTATTATTTATATTTGAATGAGAATGAAAAATAGCAATTATTTTGAATAGTTTTCAGAATGAGACAGACGGGTGTGGTAGGGTAAAATCTCCAATTTAAAGTTCTCTTATTGCGTATATGTTATGTGTGTTTGCATAGTAGTTTACTATAATGGTAAGCGGTTCGTGTAACGATCTTGCGCGTCTATATTTACAAGTGTGTGGGCAGTTCGTGTATTGATTATTCGATGACGGGACCTCGTAAGAGTCCCGTATCGTTATTTTTCGTCACTACCTACCCGTACCTCCCCCCCCGTGCAGGGAGTGGGTAATTTGCGCGCCTGCTGCCTTCCTTGGATGTGGTAGCAGTTTCTCAGGCTCCCTCACCGGAATCGAACCCTGATTCCCCGTTACCCGCGACAGACAATGGTAGTCGCAGAATCTCATTCCGATGACGAGACCTCGTAAGAGTCCCGTATCGTTATTTTTCGTCACTACCTACCCCCCCCTACCTCCCCCCGTGCGGGGTACAATATTGATATGATATTAAAAAAATACCATTAATAAATAACATAATAAAAGACCACCACTTTTATAGAGACATAACGCCACATAATTATAAAAAGTATAGTGTGTGGATCTAATCAACCACCACTGGCACCAGACCCTCAATGCCCTTAAATTTTACCTCGTTAAAATATTTAAAGTGTACTCATTCCGATTGCGAGACCTCGTAAGAGTCCCGTATCGTTATTTTTCGTCACTACCTACCCGTACCTCCCCCCTGTGCGGGGTACAATATTGATATGATATTAAAATAATACCATTAATAAATAACATAATAAAAGACCACCACTTTTATAGAGACATAACGCCACTGTGTGGCGCCGCCATCAGTCTCCTTAGACTCGGTACTTTGTCGTCGCCGTCGACTTCGCACCTTCGCCCCATATAGTAGTGGCGCGGCGCGACGGGCCTAATGTGTAAGTGAAAAAAAAAAAAAAAAATTAAATTAATTGTTATTTTACAATATCTTCTAATATGAATAAGAGTACTTTGTATTGGTACGTTTTGTTTTTTGTTTTTTTTTTTTTAAACGGAACTGAACCTAAGTGACCGGCCTGCGGCCGGGCACCCGTCTTATTCATGTTCTAACCTAACCTAACCTATCCAAACCTTTTAAAACTAGTTTGGATTCCTTTAGACCTCAGCCCACCGGCAACTACGACTAACTAAACACTGATCTAGCTATCTGGCTTTCATCAGTGCATCAACAGCAGCATAACTAGTATTAAAATAGTAATGAGTTTTTATTAATGCATATATTCACATTAAATCTTGAATCTAAAGTCTAAAGGTGTCAAAACTAGATTTAGGTTAGGTTAGGTTAGAACATGAATACGAGGGGTGCCCGGCCACAGGCCGGGCACTTGGGTTCAGTTCAGTCAAAAATTATATATTATTTACTATTATTTATATTTGAATGAGAATGAAAAATAGCAATTATTTTGAATAGTTTTCAGAATGAGACAGACGGGTGTGGTAGGGTAAAATCTCCAATTTAAAGTTCTCTTATTGCGTATATGTTATGTGTGTTTGCATAGTAGTTTACTATAATGGTAAGCGGTTCGTGTAACGATCTTGCGCGTCTATATTTACAAGTGTGTGGGCAGTTCGTGTATTGATTATTCGATGACGGGACCTCGTAAGAGTCCCGTATCGTTATTTTTCGTCACTACCTACCCGTACCTCCCCCCCCGTGCAGGGAGTGGGTAATTTGCGCGCCTGCTGCCTTCCTTGGATGTGGTAGCAGTTTCTCAGGCTCCCTCACCGGAATCGAACCCTGATTCCCCGTTACCCGCGACAGACAATGGTAGTCGCAGAAACTCATTCCGATTACGAGACCTCGTAAGAGTCCCGTATCGTTATTTTTCGTCACTACCTACCCCCCCCTACCTCCCCCCGTGCGGGGTACAATATTGATATGATATTAAAAAAATACCATTAATAAATAACATAATAAAAGACCACCACTTTTATAGAGACATAACGCCACATAATTATAAAAAGTATAGTGTGTGGATCTAATCAACCACCACTGGCACCAGACCCTCAATGCCCTTAAATTTTACCTCGTTAAAATATTTAAAGTGTACTCATTCCGATTGCGAGACCTCGTAAGAGTCCCGTATCGTTATTTTTCGTCACTACCTACCCGTACCTCCCCCCTGTGCGGGGTACAATATTGATATGATATTAAAATAATACCATTAATAAATAACATAATAAAAGACCACCACTTTCATAGAGACATAACGCCACTGTGTGGTGCCGCCATCAGTCTCCTTAGACTCGGTACTTTGTCGTCGCCGTCGACTTCGCACCTTCGCCCCATATAGTAGTGGCGCGGCGCGACGGGCCTAATGTGTAAGTGAAAAAAAAAAAAAAAAATTAAATTAATTGTTATTTTACAATATCTTCTAATATGAATAAGAGTACTTTGTATTGGTACGTTTTGTTTTTTGTTTTTTTTTTTTTAAACGGAACTGAACCTAAGTGACCGGCCTGCGGCCGGGCACCCGTCTTATTCATGTTCTAACCTAACCTAACCTATCCAAACCTTTTAAAACTAGTTTGGATTCCTTTAGACCTCAGCCCACCGGCAACTACGACTAACTAAACACTGATCTAGCTATCTGGCTTTCATCAGTGCATCAACAGCAGCATAACTAGTATTAAAATAGTAATGAGTTTTTATTAATGCATATATTCACATTAAATCTTGAATCTAAAGTCTAAAGGTGTCAAAACTAGATTTAGGTTAGGTTAGGTTAGAACATGAATACGAGGGGTGCCCGGCCACAGGCCGGGCACTTGGGTTCAGTTCAGTCAAAAATTATATATTATTTACTATTATTTATATTTGAATGAGAATGAAAAATAGCAATTATTTTGAATAGTTTTCAGAATGAGACAGACGGGTGTGGTAGGGTAAAATCTCCAATTTAAAGTTCTCTTATTGCGTATATGTTATGTGTGTTTGCATAGTAGTTTACTATAATGGTAAGCGGTTCGTGTAACGATCTTGCGCGTCTATATTTACAAGTGTGTGGGCAGTTCGTGTATTGATTATTCGATGACGGGACCTCGTAAGAGTCCCGTATCGTTATTTTTCGTCACTACCTACCCGTACCTCCCCCCCCGTGCAGGGAGTGGGTAATTTGCGCGCCTGCTGCCTTCCTTGGATGTGGTAGCAGTTTCTCAGGCTCCCTCACCGGAATCGAACCCTGATTCCCCGTTACCCGCGACAGACAATGGTAGTCGCAGAAACTCATTCCGATTACGAGACCTCGTAAGAGTCCCGTATCGTTATTTTTCGTCACTACCTACCCCCCCCCTACCTCCCCCCGTGCGGGGTACAATATTGATATGATATTAAAAAAATACCATTAATAAATAACATAATAAAAGACCACCACTTTTATAGAGACATAACGCCACATAATTATAAAAAGTATAGTGTGTGGATCTAATCAACCACCACTGGCACCAGACCCTCAATGCCCTTAAATTTTACCTCGTTAAAATATTTAAAGTGTACTCATTCCGATTGCGAGACCTCGTAAGAGTCCCGTATCGTTATTTTTCGTCACTACCTACCCGTACCTCCCCCCTGTGCGGGGTACAATATTGATATGATATTAAAATAATACCATTAATAAATAACATAATAAAAGACCACCACTTTTATAGAGACATAACGCCACTGTGTGGCGCCGCCATCAGTCTCCTTAGACTCGGTACTTTGTCGTCGCCGTCGACTTCGCACCTTCGCCCCATATAGTAGTGGCGCGGCGCGACGGGCCTAATGTGTAAGTGAAAAAAAAAAAAAAAAATTAAATTAATTGTCATTTTACAATATCTTCTAATATGAATAAGAGTACTTTGTATTGGTACGTTTTGTTTTTTGTTTTTTTTTTTTTAAACGGAACTGAACCTAAGTGACCGGCCTGCGGCCGGGCACCCGTCTTATTCATGTTCTAACCTAACCTAACCTATCCAAACCTTTTAAAACTAGTTTGGATTCCTTTAGACCTCAGCCCACCGGCAACTACGACTAACTAAACACTGATCTAGCTATCTGGCTTTCATCAGTGCATCAACAGCAGCATAACTAGTATTAAAATAGTAATGAGTTTTTATTAATGCATATATTCACATTAAATCTTGAATCTAAAGTCTAAAGGTGTCAAAACTAGATTTAGGTTAGGTTAGGTTAGAACATGAATACGAGGGGTGCCCGGCCACAGGCCTTTACTATTATTTATATTTGAATGAGAATGAAAAATAGCAATTATTTTGAATAGTTTTCAGAATGAGACAGACGGGTGTGGTAGGGTAAAATCTCCAATTTAAAGTTCTCTTATTGCGTATATGTTATGTGTGTTTGCATAGTAGTTTACTATAATGGTAAGCGGTTCGTGTAACGATCTTGCGCGTCTATATTTACAAGTGTGTGGGCAGTTCGTGTATTGATTATTCGATGACGGGACCTCGTAAGAGTCCCGTATCGTTATTTTTCGTCACTACCTACCCGTACCTCCCCCCCCGTGCAGGGAGTGGGTAATTTGCGCGCCTGCTGCCTTCCTTGGATGTGGTAGCAGTTTCTCAGGCTCCCTCACCGGAATCGAACCCTGATTCCCCGTTACCCGCGACAGACAATGGTAGTCGCAGAAACTCATTCCGATTACGAGACCTCGTAAGAGTCCCGTATCGTTATTTTTCGTCACTACCTACCCCCCCCTACCTCCCCCCGTGCGGGGTACAATATTGATATGATATTAAAAAAATACCATTAATAAATAACATAATAAAAGACCACCACTTTTATAGAGACATAACGCCACTGTGTGGCGCCGCCATCAGTCTCCTTAGACTCGGTACTTTGTCGTCGCCGTCGACTTCGCACCTTCGCCCTATATAGTAGTGGCGCGGCGCGACGGGCCTAATGTGTAAGTGAAAAAAAAAAAAAAAAAATTAAATTAATTGTTATTTTACAATATCTTCTAATATGAATAAGAGTACTTTGTATTGGTACGTTTTGTTTTTTGTTTTTTTTTTTTTTAAACGGAACTGAACCTAAGTGACCGGCCTGCGGCCGGGCACCCGTCTTATTCATGTTCTAACCTAACCTAACCTATCCAAATCTTTTAAAACTAGTTTGGATTCCTTTAGACCTCAGCCCACCGGCAACTACGACTAACTAAACACTGATCTAGCTATCTGGCTTTCATCAGTGCATCAACAGCAGCATAACTAGTATTAAAATAGTAATGAGTTTTTATTAATGCATATATTCACATTAAATCTTGAATCTAAAGTCTAAAGGTGTCAAAACTAGATTTAGGTTAGGTTAGGTTAGAACATGAATACGAGGGGTGCCCGGCCACAGGCCGGACGGGCACTTGGGTTCAGTTCAGTCAAAAATTATATATTATTTACTATTATTTATATTTGAATGAGAATGAAAAATAGCAATTATTTTGAATAGTTTTCAGAATGAGACAGACGGGTGTGGTAGGGTTAAATCTCCAATTTAAAGTTCCCTTATTGCGTATATGTTATGTGTGTTTGCATAGTAGTTTACTATAATGGTAAGCGGTTCGTGTAACGATCTTGCGCGTCTATATTTACAAGTGTGTGGGCAGTTCGTGTATTGATTATTCGATGACGAGACCTCGTAAGAGTCCCGTATCGTTATTTTTCGTCACTACCTACCCGTACCTCCCCCCCCCCGTGCAGGGAGTAGTGGGTTATTTGCGCGCCTGCTGCCTTCCTTGGATGTGGTAGCAGTTTCTCAGGCTCCCTCACCGGAATCGAACCCTGATTCCCCGTTACCCGCGACAAACAATGGTAGTCGCAGAAACTCATTCCGATTACGAGACCTCGTAAGAGTCCCGTATCGTTATTTTTCGTCACTACCTACCCCCCTACCTCCCCCCGTGCGGGGTACAATATTGATATGATATTAAAAAAATACCATTAATAAATAACATAATAAAAGACCACCACTTTTATAGAGACATAACGCCACTGTGTGGCGCCGCCATCAGTCTCCTTAGACTCGGTACTTTGTCGTCGCCGTCGACTTCGCACCTTCGCCCCATATAGTAGTGGCGCGGCGCGACGGGCCTAATGTGTAAGTGAAAAAAAAAAAAAAAAATTAAATTAATTGTTATTTTACAATATCTTCTAATATGAATAAGAGTACTTTGTATTGGTACGTTTTGTTTTTTGTTTTTTTTTTTTTAAACGGAACTGAACCTAAGTGACCGGCCTGCGGCCGGGCACCCGTCTTATTCATGTTCTAACCTAACCTAACCTATCCAAACCTTTTAAAACTAGTTTGGATTCCTTTAGACCTCAGCCCACCGGCAACTACGACTAACTAAACACTGATCTAGCTATCTGGCTTTCATCAGTGCATCAACAGCAGCATAACTAGTATTAAAATAGTAATGAGTTTTTATTAATGCATATATTCACATTAAATCTTGAATCTAAAGTCTAAAGGTGTCAAAACTAGATTTAGGTTAGGTTAGGTTAGAACATGAATACGAGGGGTGCCCGGCCACAGGCCGGGCACTTGGGTTCAGTTCAGTCAAAAATTATATATTATTTACTATTATTTATATTTGAATGAGAATGAAAAATAGCAATTATTTTGAATAGTTTTCAGAATGAGACAGACGGGTGTGGTAGGGTAAAATCTCCAATTTAAAGTTCTCTTATTGCGTATATGTTATGTGTGTTTGCATAGTAGTTTACTATAATGGTAAGCGGTTCGTGTAACGATCTTGCGCGTCTATATTTACAAGTGTGTGGGCAGTTCGTGTATTGATTATTCGATGACGGGACCTCGTAAGAGTCCCGTATCGTTATTTTTCGTCACTACCTACCCGTACCTCCCCCCCCGTGCAGGGAGTGGGTAATTTGCGCGCCTGCTGCCTTCCTTGGATGTGGTAGCAGTTTCTCAGGCTCCCTCACCGGAATCGAACCCTGATTCCCCGTTACCCGCGACAGACAATGGTAGTCGCAGAAACTCATTCCGATTACGAGACCTCGTAAGAGTCCCGTATCGTTATTTTTCGTCACTACCTACCCCCCCCTACCTCCCCCCGTGCGGGGTACAATATTGATATGATATTAAAAAAATACCATTAATAAATAACATAATAAAAGACCACCACTTTTATAGAGACATAACGCCACATAATTATAAAAAGTATAGTGTGTGGATCTAATCAACCACCACTGGCACCAGACCCTCAATGCCCTTAAATTTTACCTCGTTAAAATATTTAAAGTGTACTCATTCCGATTGCGAGACCTCGTAAGAGTCCCGTATCGTTATTTTTCGTCACTACCTACCCGTACCTCCCCCCTGTGCGGGGTACAATATTGATATGATATTAAAATAATACCATTAATAAATAACATAATAAAAGACCACCACTTTTATAGAGACATAACGCCACTGTGTGGCGCCGCCATCAGTCTCCTTAGACTCGGTACTTTGTCGTCGCCGTCGACTTCGCACCTTCGCCCCATATAGTAGTGGCGCGGCGCGACGGGCCTAATGTGTAAGTGAAAAAAAAAAAAAAAAATTAAATTAATTGTTATTTTACAATATCTTCTAATATGAATAAGAGTACTTTGTATTGGTACGTTTTGTTTTTTGTTTTTTTTTTTTTAAACGGAACTGAACCTAAGTGACCGGCCTGCGGCCGGGCACCCGTCTTATTCATGTTCTAACCTAACCTAACCTATCCAAACCTTTTAAAACTAGTTTGGATTCCTTTAGACCTCAGCCCACCGGCAACTACGACTAACTAAACACTGATCTAGCTATCTGGCTTTCATCAGTGCATCAACAGCAGCATAACTAGTATTAAAATAGTAATGAGTTTTTATTAATGCATATATTCACATTAAATCTTGAATCTAAAGTCTAAAGGTGTCAAAACTAGATTTAGGTTAGGTTAGGTTAGAACATGAATACGAGGGGTGCCCGGCCACAGGCCGGGCACTTGGGTTCAGTTCAGTCAAAAATTATATATTATTTACTATTATTTATATTTGAATGAGAATGAAAAATAGCAATTATTTTGAATAGTTTTCAGAATGAGACAGACGGGTGTGGTAGGGTAAAATCTCCAATTTAAAGTTCTCTTATTGCGTATATGTTATGTGTGTTTGCATAGTAGTTTACTATAATGGTAAGCGGTTCGTGTAACGATCTTGCGCGTCTATATTTACAAGTGTGTGGGCAGTTCGTGTATTGATTATTCGATGACGGGACCTCGTAAGAGTCCCGTATCGTTATTTTTCGTCACTACCTACCCGTACCTCCCCCCCCGTGCAGGGAGTGGGTAATTTGCGCGCCTGCTGCCTTCCTTGGATGTGGTAGCAGTTTCTCAGGCTCCCTCACCGGAATCGAACCCTGATTCCCCGTTACCCGCGTCAGACAATGGTAGTCGCAGAAACTCATTCCGATTACGAGACCTCGTAAGAGTCCCGTATCGTTATTTTTCGTCACTACCTACCCCCCCCTACCTCCCCCCGTGCGGGGTACAATATTGATATGATATTAAAAAAATACCATTAATAAATAACATAATAAAAGACCACCACTTTTATAGAGACATAACGCCACATAATTATAAAAAGTATAGTGTGTGGATCTAATCAACCACCACTGGCACCAGACCCTCAATGCCCTTAAATTTTACCTCGTTAAAATATTTAAAGTGTACTCATTCCGATTGCGAGACCTCGTAAGAGTCCCGTATCGTTATTTTTCGTCACTACCTACCCGTACCTCCCCCCTGTGCGGGGTACAATATTGATATGATATTAAAATAATACCATTAATAAATAACATAATAAAAGACCACCACTTTTATAGAGACATAACGCCACTGTGTGGCGCCGCCATCAGTCTCCTTAGACTCGGTACTTTGTCGTCGCCGTCGACTTCGCACCTTCGCCCCATATAGTAGTGGCGCGGCGCGACGGGCCTAATGTGTAAGTGAAAAAAAAAAAAAAAAATTAAATTAATTGTTATTTTACAATATCTTCTAATATGAATAAGAGTACTTTGTATTGGTACGTTTTGTTTTTTGTTTTTTTTTTTTTAAACGGAACTGAACCTAAGTGACCGGCCTGCGGCCGGGCACCCGTCTTATTCATGTTCTAACCTAACCTAACCTATCCAAACCTTTTAAAACTAGTTTGGATTCCTTTAGACCTCAGCCCACCGGCAACTACGACTAACTAAACACTGATCTAGCTATCTGGCTTTCATCAGTGCATCAACAGCAGCATAACTAGTATTAAAATAGTAATGAGTTTTTATTAATGCATATATTCACATTAAATCTTGAATCTAAAGTCTAAAGGTGTCAAAACTAGATTTAGGTTAGGTTAGGTTAGAACATGAATACGAGGGGTGCCCGGCCACAGGCCGGGCACTTGGGTTCAGTTCAGTCAAAAATTATATATTATTTACTATTATTTATATTTGAATGAGAATGAAAAATAGCAATTATTTTGAATAGTTTTCAGAATGAGACAGACGGGTGTGGTAGGGTAAAATCTCCAATTTAAAGTTCTCTTATTGCGTATATGTTATGTGTGTTTGCATAGTAGTTTACTATAATGGTAAGCGGTTCGTGTAACGATCTTGCGCGTCTATATTTACAAGTGTGTGGGCAGTTCGTGTATTGATTATTCGATGACGGGACCTCGTAAGAGTCCCGTATCGTTATTTTTCGTCACTACCTCCCCGTACCTCCCCCCCCGTGCAGGGAGTGGGTAATTTGCGCGCCTGCTGCCTTCCTTGGATGTGGTAGCAGTTTCTCAGGCTCCCTCACCGGAATCGAACCCTGATTCCCCGTTACCCGCGACAGACAATGGTAGTCGCAGAAACTCATTCCGATTACGAGACCTCGTAAGAGTCCCGTATCGTTATTTTTCGTCACTACCTACCCCCCCCTACCTCCCCCCGTGCGGGGTACAATATTGATATGATATTAAAAAAATACCATTAATAAATAACATAATAAAAGACCACCACTTTTATAGAGACATAACGCCACATAATTATAAAAAGTATAGTGTGTGGATCTAATCAACCACCACTGGCACCAGACCCTCAATGCCCTTTAATTTTACCTCGTTAAAATATTTAAAGTGTACTCATTCCGATTGCGAGACCTCGTAAGAGTCCCGTATCGTTATTTTTCGTCACTACCTACCCGTACCTCCCCCCTGTGCGGGGTACAATATTGATATGATATTAAAATAATACCATTAATAAATAACATAATAAAAGACCACCACTTTTATAGAGACATAACGCCACTGTGTGGCGCCGCCATCAGTCTCCTTAGACTCGGTACTTTGTCGTCGCCGTCGACTTCGCACCTTCGCCCCATATAGTAGTGGCGCGGCGCGACGGGCCTAATGTGTAAGTGAAAAAAAAAAAAAAAAATTAAATTAATTGTTATTTTACAATATCTTCTAATATGAATAAGAGTACTTTGTATTGGTACGTCTTGTTTTTTGTTTTTTTTTTTTTAAACGGAACTGAACCGAAGTGACCGGCCTGCGGCCGGGCACCCGTCTTATTCATGTTCTAACCTAACCTAAACTATCCAAACCTTTTAAAACTAGTTTGGATTCCTTTAGACCTCAGCCCACCGGCAACTACGACTAACTAAACACTGATCTAGCTATCTGGCTTTCATCAGTTTTTATTAATGCATATATTCACATTAAATCTTGAATCTAAAGTCTAAAGGTGTCAAAACTAGATTTAGGTTAGGTTAGGTTAGAACATGAATACGAGGGGTGCCCGGCCACAGGCCGGGCACTTGGGTTCAGTTCAGTCAAAAATTATATATTATTTACTATTATTTATATTTGAATGAGAATGAAAAATAGCAATTATTTTGAATAGTTTTCAGAATGAGACAGACGGGTGTGGTAGGGTAAAATCTCCAATTTAAAGTTCTCTTATTGCGTATATGTTATGTGTGTTTGCATAGTAGTTTACTATAATGGTAAGCGGTTCGTGTAACGATCTTGCGCGTCTATATTTACAAGTGTGTGGGCAGTTCGTGTATTGATTATTCGATGACGGGACCTCGTAAGAGTCCCGTATCGTTATTTTTCGTCACTACCTACCCGTACCTCCCCCCCCGTGCAGGGAGTGGGTAATTTGCGCGCCTGCTGCCTTCCTTGGATGTGGTAGCAGTTTCTCAGGCTCCCTCACCGGAATCGAACCCTGATTCCCCGTTACCCGCGACAGACAATGGTAGTCGCAGAAACTCATTCCGATTACGAGACCTCGTAAGAGTCCCGTATCGTTATTTTTCGTCACTACCTACCCCCCCCTACCTCCCCCCGTGCGGGGTACAATATTGATATGATATTAAAAAAATACCATTAATAAATAACATAATAAAAGACCACCACTTTTATAGAGACATAACGCCACATAATTATAAAAAGTATAGTGTGTGGATCTAATCAACCACCACTGGCACCAGACCCTCAATGCCCTTTAATTTTACCTCGTTAAAATATTTAAAGTGTACTCATTCCGATTGCGAGACCTCGTAAGAGTCCCGTATCGTTATTTTTCGTCACTACCTACCCGTACCTCCCCCCTGTGCGGGGTACAATATTAATATGATATTAAAGTAATACCATTAATAAATAACATAATAAAAGACCACCACTTTTATAGAGACATAACGCCACTGTGTGGCGCCGCCATCAGTCTCCTTAGACTCGTTACTTTGTCGTCGCCGTCGACTTCGCACCTTCGCCCCATATAGTAGTGGCGCGGCGCGACGGGCCTAATGTGTAAGTGAAAAAAAAAAAAAAAAATTAAATTAATTGTTATTTTACAATATCTTCTAATATGAATAAGAGTACTTTGTATTGGTACGTTTTGTTTTTTGTTTTTTTTTTTTAAACGGAACTGAACCTAAGTGACCGGCCTGCGGCCGGGCACCCGTCTTATTCATGTTCTAACCTAACCTAACCTATCCAAACCTTTTAAAACTAGTTTGGATTCCTTTAGACCTCAGCCCACCGGCAACTACGACTAACTAAACACTGATCTAGCTATCTGGCTTTCATCAGTGCATCAACAGCAGCATAACTAGTATTAAAATAGTAATGAGTTTTTATTAATGCATATATTCACATTAAATCTTGAATCTAAAGTCTAAAGGTGTCAAAACTAGATTTAGGTTAGGTTAGGTTAGAACATGAATACGAGGGGTGCCCGGCCACAGGCCGGGCACTTGGGTTCAGTTCAGTCAAAAATTATATATTATTTACTATTATTTATATTTGAATGAGAATGAAAAATAGCAATTATTTTGAATAGTTTTCAGAATGAGACAGACGGGTGTGGTAGGGTAAAATCTCCAATTTAAAGTTCTCTTATTGCGTATATGTTATGTGTGTTTGCATAGTAGTTTACTATAATGGTAAGCGGTTCGTGTAACGATCTTGCGCGTCTATATTTACAAGTGTGTGGGCAGTTCGTGTATTGATTATTCGATGACGGGACCTCGTAAGAGTCCCGTATCGTTATTTTTCATCACTACCTACCCGTACCTCCCCCCCCGTGCAGGGAGTGGGTAATTTGCGCGCCTGCTGCCTTCCTTGGATGTGGTAGCAGTTTCTCAGGCTCCCTCACCGGAATCGAACCCTGATTCCCCGTTACCCGCGACAGACAATGGCAGTCGCAGAAACTCATTCCGATTACGAGACCTCGTAAGAGTCCCGTATCGTTATTTTTCGTCACTACCTACCCCCCTACCTCCCCCCGTGCGGGGTACAATATTGATATGATATTAAAAAAATACCATTAATAAATAACATAATAAAAGACCACCACTTTTATAGAGACATAACGCCACATAATTATAAAAAGTATAGTGTGTGGATCTAATCAACCACCACTGGCACCAGACCCTCAATGCCCTTTAATTTTACCTCGTTAAAATATTTAAAGTGTACTCATTCCGATTGCGAGACCTCGTAAGAGTCCCGTATCGTTATTTTTCGTCACTACCTACCCGTACCTCCCCCCTGTGCGGGGTACAATATTGATATGATATTAAAATAATACCATTAATAAATAACATAATAAAAGACCACCACTTTTATAGAGACATAACGCCACTGTGTGGCGCCGCCATCAGTCTCCTTAGACTCGGTACTTTGTCGTCGCCGTCGACTTCGCACCTTCGCCCCATATAGTAGTGGCGCGGCGCGACGGGCCTAATGTGTAAGTGAAAAAAAAAAAAAAAAATTAAATTAATTGTTATTTTACAATATCTTCTAATATGAATAAGAGTACTTTGTATTGGTACGTTTTGTTTTTTGTTTTTTTTTTTTTAAACGGAACTGAACCTAAGTGACCGGCCTGCGGCCGGGCACCCGTCTTATTCATGTTCTAACCTAACCTAACCTATCCAAACCTTTTAAAACTAGTTTGGATTCCTTTAGACCTCAGCCCACCGGCAACTACGACTAACTAAACACTGATCTAGCTATCTGGCTTTCATCAGTGCATCAACAGCAGCATAACTAGTATTAAAATAGTAATGAGTTTTTATTAATGCATATATTCACATTAAATCTTGAATCTAAAGTCTAAAGGTGTCAAAACTAGATTTAGGTTAGGTTAGGTTAGAACATGAATACGAGGGGTGCCCGGCCACAGGCCGGGCACTTGGGTTCAGTTCAGTCAAAAATTATATATTATTTACTATTATTTATATTTGAATGAGAATGAAAAATAGCAATTATTTTGAATAGTTTTCAGAATGAGACAGACGGGTGTGGTAGGGTAAAATCTCCAATTTAAAGTTCTCTTATTGCGTATATGTTATGTATGTTTGCATAGTAGTTTACTATAATGGTAAGCGGTTCGTGTAACGATCTTGCGCGTCTATATTTACAAGTGTGTGGGCAGTTCGTGTATTGATTATTCGATGACGGGACCTCGTAAGAGTCCCGTATCGTTATTTTTCGTCACTACCTACCCGTACCTCCCCCCCCCGTGCAGGGAGTGGGTAATTTGCGCGCCTGCTGCCTTCCTTGGATGTGGTAGCAGTTTCTCAGGCTCCCTCACCGGAATCGAACCCTGATTCCCCGTTACCCGCGACAGACAATGGTAGTCGCAGAAACTCATTCCGATTACGAGACCTCGTAAGAGTCCCGTATCGTTATTTTTCGTCACTACCTACCCCCCTACCTCCCCCCGTGCGGGGTACAATATTGATATGATATTAAAAAAATACCATTAATAAATAACATAATAAAAGACCACCACTTTTATAGAGACATAACGCCACATAATTATAAAAAGTATAGTGTGTGGATCTAATCAACCACCACTGGCACCAGACCCTCAATGCCCTTAAATTTTACCTCGTTAAAATATTTAAAGTGTACTCATTCCGATTGCGAGACCTCGTAAGAGTCCCGTATCGTTATTTTTCGTCACTACCTACCCGTACCTCCCCCCTGTGCGGGGTACAATATTGATATGATATTAAAATAATACCATTAATAAATAACATAATAAAAGACCACCACTTTTATAGAGACATAACGCCACTGTGTGGCGCCGCCATCAGTCTCCTTAGACTCGGTACTTTGTCGTCGCCGTCGACTTCGCACCTTCGCCCCATATAGTAGTGGTGCGGCGCGACGGGCCTAATGTGTAAGTGAAAAAAAAAAAAAAAAATTAAATTATTGTTTTTTTTTTTTTTAAACGGAACTGAACCTAAGTGACCGGCCTGCGGCCGGGCACCCGTCTTATTCATGTTCTAACCTAACCTAACCTATCCAAACCTTTTAAAACTAGTTTGGATTCCTTTAGACCTCAGCCCACCGGCAACTACGACTAACTAAACACTGATCTAGCTATCTGGCTTTCATCAGTGCATCAACAGCAGCATAACTAGTATTAAAATAGTAATGAGTTTTTATTAATGCATATATTCACATTAAATCTTGAATCTAAAGTCTAAAGGTGTCAAAACTAGATTTAGGTTAGGTTAGGTTAGAACATGAATACGAGGGGTGCCCGGCCACAGGCCGGGCACTTGGGTTCAGTTCAGTCAAAAATTATATATTATTTACTATTATTTATATTTGAATGAGAATGAAAAATAGCAATTATTTTGAATAGTTTTCAGAATGAGACAGACGGGTGTGGTAGGGTAAAATCTCCAATTTAAAGTTCTCTTATTGCGTATATGTTATGTGTGTTTGCATAGTAGTTTACTATAATGGTAAGCGGTTCGTGTAACGATCTTGCGCGTCTATATTTACAAGTGTGTGGGCAGTTCGTGTATTGATTATTCGATGACGGGACCTCGTAAGAGTCCCGTATCGTTATTTTTCATCACTACCTACCCCCCTACCTCCCCCCGTGCGGGGTACAATATTGATATGATATTAAAAAAATACCATTAATAAATAACATAATAAAAGACCACCACTTTTATAGAGACATAACGCCACATAATTATAAAAAGTATAGTGTGTGGATCTAATCAACCACCACTGGCACCAGACCCTCAATGCCCTTTAATTTTACCTCGTTAAAATATTTAAAGTGTACTCATTCCGATTGCGAGACCTCGTAAGAGTCCCGTATCGTTATTTTTCGTCACTACCTACCCGTACCTCCCCCCTGTGCGGGGTACAATATTGATATGATATTAAAATAATACCATTAATAAATAACATAATAAAAGACCACCACTTTTATAGAGACATAACGCCACTGTGTGGCGCCGCCATCAGTCTCCTTAGACTCGGTACTTTGTCGTCGCCGTCGACTTCGCACCTTCGCCCCATATAGTAGTGGCGCGGCGCGACGGGCCTAATGTGTAAGTGAAAAAAAAAAAAAAAAATTAAATTAATTGTTATTTTACAATATCTTCTAATATGAATAAGAGTACTTTGTATTGGTACGTTTTGTTTTTTGTTTTTTTTTTTTTAAACGGAACTGAACCTAAGTGACCGGCCTGCGGCCGGGCACCCGTCTTATTCATGTTCTAACCTAACCTAACCTATCCAAACCTTTTAAAACTAGTTTGGATTCCTTTAGACCTCAGCCCACCGGCAACTACGACTAACTAAACACTGATCTAGCTATCTGGCTTTCATCAGTGCATCAACAGCAGCATAACTAGTATTAAAATAGTAATGAGTTTTTATTAATGCATATATTCACATTAAATCTTGAATCTAAAGTCTAAAGGTGTCAAAACTAGATTTAGGTTAGGTTAGGTTAGAACATGAATACGAGGGGTGCCCGGCCACAGGCCGGGCACTTGGGTTCAGTTCAGTCAAAAATTATATATTATTTACTATTATTTATATTTGAATGAGAATGAAAAATAGCAATTATTTTGAATAGTTTTCAGAATGAGACAGACGGGTGTGGTAGGGTAAAATCTCCAATTTAAAGTTCTCTTATTGCGTATATGTTATGTGTGTTTGCATAGTAGTTTACTATAATGGTAAGCGGTTCGTGTAACGATCTTGCGCGTCTATATTTACAAGTGTGTGGGCAGTTCGTGTATTGATTATTCGATGACGGGCCCTCGTAAGAGTCCCGTATCGTTATTTTTCGTCACTACCTACCCGTACCTCCCCCCCCGTGCAGGGAGTGGGTAATTTGCGCGCCTGCTGCCTTCCTTGGATGTGGTAGCAGTTTCTCAGGCTCCCTCACCGGAATCGAACCCTGATTCCCCGTTACCCGCGACAGACAATGGTAGTCGCAGAAACTCATTCCGATTACGAGACCTCGTAAGAGTCCCGTATCGTTATTTTTCGTCACTACCTACCCCCCTACCTCCCCCCGTGCGGGGTACAATATTGATATGATATTAAAAAAATACCATTAATAAATAACATAATAAAAGACCACCACTTTTATAGAGACATAACGCCACATAATTATAAAAAGTATAGTGTGTGGATCTAATCAACCACCACTGGCACCAGACCCTCAATGCCCTTTAATTTTACCTCGTTAAAATATTTAAAGTGTACTCATTCCGATTGCGAGACCTCGTAAGAGTCCCGTATCGTTATTTTTCGTCACTACCTACCCGTACCTCCCCCCTGTGCGGGGTACAATATTGATATGATATTAAAATAATACCATTAATAAATAACATAATAAAAGACCACCACTTTTATAGAGACATAACGCCACTGTGTGGCGCCGCCATCAGTCTCCTTAGACTCGGTACTTTGTCGTCGCCGTCGACTTCGCACCTTCGCCCCATATAGTAGTGGCGCGGCGCGACGGGCCTAATGTGTAAGTGAAAAAAAAAAAAAAAAATTAAATTATTGTTTTTTTTTTTTTAAACGGAACTGAACCTAAGTGACCGGCCTGCGGCCGGGCACCCGTCTTATTCATGTTCTAACCTAACCTAACCTATCCAAACCTTTTAAAACTAGTTTGGATTCCTTTAGACCTCAGCCCACCGGCAACTACGACTAACTAAACACTGATCTAGCTATCTGGCTTTCATCAGTGCATCAACAGCAGCATAACTAGTATTAAAATAGTAATGAGTTTTTATTAATGCATATATTCACATTAAATCTTGAATCTAAAGTCTAAAGGTGTCAAAACTAGATTTAGGTTAGGTTAGGTTAGAACATGAATACGAGGGGTGCCCGGCCACAGGCCGGGCACTTGGGTTCAGTTCAGTCAAAAATTATATATTATTTACTATTATTTATATTTGAATGAGAATGAAAAATAGCAATTATTTTGAATAGTTTTCAGAATGAGACAGACGGGTGTGGTAGGGTAAAATCTCCAATTTAAAGTTCTCTTATTGCGTATATGTTATGTGTGTTTGCATAGTAGTTTACTATAATGGTAAGCGGTTCGTGTAACGATCTTGCGCGTCTATATTTACAAGTGTGTGGGCAGTTCGTGTATTGATTATTCGATGACGGGACCTCGTAAGAGTCCCGTATCGTTATTTTTCGTCACTACCTACCCGTACCTCCCCCCCCGTGCAGGGAGTGGGTAATTTGCGCGCCTGCTGCCTTCCTTGGATGTGGTAGCAGTTTCTCAGGCTCCCTCACCGGAATCGAACCCTGATTCCCCGTTACCCGCGACAGACAATGGTAGTCGCAGAAACTCATTCCGATTACGAGACCTCGTAAGAGTCCCGTATCGTTATTTTTCGTCACTACCTACCCCCCCCTACCTCCCCCCGTGCGGGGTACATTTTGATATGATATTAAAAAAATACCATTAATAAATAACATAATAAAAGACCACATTATATATTATATATTATTTACTATTATTTATATTTGAATGAGAATGAAAAATAGCAATTATTTTGAATAGTTTTCAGAATGAGACAGACGGGTGTGGTAGGGTAAAATCTCCAATTTAAAGTTCTCTTATTGCGTATATGTTATGTGTGTTTGCATAGTAGTTTACTATAATGGTAAGCGGTTCGTGTAACGATCTTGCGCGTCTATATTTACAAGTGTGTGGGCAGTTCGTGTATTGATTATTCGATGACGGGCCCTCGTAAGAGTCCCGTATCGTTATTTTTCGTCACTACCTACCCGTACCTCCCCCCCCGTGCAGGGAGTGGGTAATTTACGCGCCTGCTGCCTTCCTTGGATGTGGTAGCAGTTTCTCAGGCTCCCTCACCGGAATCGAACCCTGATTCCCCGTTACCCGCGACAGACAATGGTAGTCGCAGAAACTCATTCCGATTACGAGACCTCGTAAGAGTCCCGTATCGTTATTTTTCGTCACTACCTACCCCCCTACCTCCCCCCGTGCGGGGTACAATATTGATATGATATTAAAAAAATACCATTAATAAATAACATAATAAAAGACCACCACTTTTATAGAGACATAACGCCACATAATTATAAAAAGTATAGTGTGTGGATCTAATCAACCACCACTGGCACCAGACCCTCAATGCCCTTTAATTTTACCTCGTTAAAATATTTAAAGTGTACTCATTCCGATTGCGAGACCTCGTAAGAGTCCCGTATCGTTATTTTTCGTCACTACCTACCCGTACCTCCCCCCTGTGCGGGGTACAATATTGATATGATATTAAAATAATACCATTAATAAATAACATAATAAAAGACCACCACTTTTATAGAGACATAACGCCACTGTGTGGCGCCGCCATCAGTCTCCTTAGACTCGGTACTTTGTCGTCGCCGTCGACTTCGCACCTTCGCCCCATATAGTAGTGGCGCGGCGCGACGGGCCTAATGTGTAAGTGAAAAAAAAAAAAAAAAATTAAATTAATTGTTATTTTACAATATCTTCTAATATGAATAAGAGTACTTTGTATTGGTACGTTTTGTTTTTTGTTTTTTTTTTTTTAAACGGAACTGAACCTAAGTGACCGGCCTGCGGCCGGGCACCCGTCTTATTCATGTTCTAACCTAACCTAAACTATCCAAACCTTTTAAAACTAGTTTGGATTCCTTTAGACCTCAGCCCACCGGCAACTACGACTAACTAAACACTGATCTAGCTATCTGGCTTTCATCAGTTTTTATTAATGCATATATTCACATTAAATCTTGAATCTAAAGTCTAAAGGTGTCAAAACTAGATTTAGGTTAGGTTAGGTTAGAACATGAATACGAGGGGTGCCCGGCCACAGGCCGGGCACTTGGGTTCAGTTCAGTCAAAAATTATATATTATTTACTATTATTTATATTTGAATGAGAATGAAAAATAGCAATTATTTTGAATAGTTTTCAGCATGAGACAGACGGGTGTGGTAGGGTAAAATCTCCAATTTAAAGTTCTCTTATTGCGTATATGTTATGTGTGTTTGCATAGTAGTTTACTATAATGGTAAGCGGTTCGTGTAACGATCTTGCGCGTCTATATTTACAAGTGTGTGGGCAGTTCGTGTATTGATTATTCGATGACGGGACCTCGTAAGAGTCCCGTATCGGTATTTTTCGTCACTACCTACCCGTACCTCCCCCCCCGTGCAGGGAGTGGGTAATTTGCGCGCCTGCTGCCTTCCTTGGATGTGGTAGCAGTTTCTCAGGCTCCCTCACCGGAATCGAACCCTGATTCCCCGTTACCCGCGACAGACAATGGTAGTCGCAGAAACTCATTCCGATTACGAGACCTCGTAAGAGTCCCGTATCGTTATTTTTCGTCACTACCTACCCCCCTACCACCCCCCGTGCGGGGTACAATATTGATATGATATTAAAAAAATACCATTAATAAATAACATAATAAAAGACCACCACTTTTATAGAGACATAACGCCACATAATTATAAAAAGTATAGTGTGTGGATCTAATCAACCACCACTGGCACCAGACCCTCAATGCCCTTAAATTTTACCTCGTTAAAATATTTAAAGTGTACTCATTCCGATTGCGAGACCTCGTAAGAGTCCCGTATCGTTATTTTTCGTCACTACCTACCCGTACCTCCCCCCTGTGCGGGGTACAATATTGATATGATATTAAAATAATACCATTAATAAATAACATAATAAAAGACCACCACTTTTATAGAGACATAACGCCACTGTGTGGCGCCGCCATCAGTCTCCTTAGACTCGGTACTTTGTCGTCGCCGTCGACTTCGCACCTTCGCCCCATATAGTAGTGGCGCGGCGCGACGGGCCTAATGTGTAAGTGAAAAAAAAAAAAAAAAATTAAATTAATTGTTATTTTAAAATATCTTCTAATATGAATAAGAGTACTTTGTATTGGTACGTTTTGTTTTTTGTTTTTTTTTTTTTAAACGGAACTGAACCTAAGTGACCGGCCTGCGGCCGGGCACCCGTCTTATTCATGTTCTAACCTAACCTAACCTATCCAAACCTTTTAAAACTAGTTTGGATTCCTTTAGACCTCAGCCCACCGGCAACTACGACTAACTAAACACTGATCTAGCTATCTGGCTTTCATCAGTGCATCAACAGCAGCATAACTAGTATTAAAATAGTAATGAGTTTTTATTAATGCATATATTCACATTAAATCTTGAATCTAAAGTCTAAAGGTGTCAAAACTAGATTTAGGTTAGGTTAGGTTAGAACATGAATACGAGGGGTGCCCGGCCACAGGCCGGGCACTTGGGTTCAGTTCAGTCAAAAATTATATATTATTTACTATTATTTATATTTGAATGAGAATGAAAAATAGCAATTATTTTGAATAGTTTTCAGAATGAGACAGACGGGTGTGGTAGGGTAAAATCTCCAATTTAAAGTTCTCTTATTGCGTATATGTTATGTGTGTTTGCATAGTAGTTTACTATAATGGTAAGCGGTTCGTGTAACGATCTTGCGCGTCTATATTTACAAGTGTGTGGGCAGTTCGTGTATTGATTATTCGATGACGGGACCTCGTAAGAGTCCCGTATCGTTATTTTTCGTCACTACCTACCCGTACCTCCCCCCCCGTGCAGGGAGTGGGTAATTTGCGCGCCTGCTGCCTTCCTTGGATGTGGTAGCAGTTTCTCAGGCTCCCTCACCGGAATCGAACCCTGATTCCCCGTTACCCGCGACAGACAATGGTAGTCGCAGAAACTCATTCCGATTACGAGACCTCGTAAGAGTCCCGTATCGTTATTTTTCGTCACTACCTACCCCCCTACCTCCCCCCGTGCGGGGTACAATATTGATATGATATTAAAAAAATACCATTAATAAATAACATAATAAAAGACCACCACTTTTATAGAGACATAACGCCACATAATTATAAAAAGTATAGTGTGTGGATCTAATCAACCACCACTGGCACCAGACCCTCAATGCCCTTTAATTTTACCTCGTTAAAATATTTAAAGTGTACTCATTCCGATTGCGAGACCTCGTAAGAGTCCCGTATCGTTATTTTTCGTCACTACCTACCCGTACCTCCCCCCTGTGCGGGGTACAATATTGATATGATATTAAAATAATACCATTAATAAATAACATAATAAAAGACCACCACTTTTATAGAGACATAACGCCACTGTGTGGCGCCGCCATCAGTCTCCTTAGACTCGGTACTTTGTCGTCGCCGTCGACTTCGCACCTTCGCCCCATATAGTAGTGGCGCGGCGCGACGGGCCTAATGTGTAAGTGAAAAAAAAAAAAAAAATTAAATTAATTGTTATTTTACAATATCTTCTAATATGAATAAGAGTACTTTGTATTGGTACGTTTTGTTTTTTGGTTTTTTTTTTTTTAAACGGAACTGAACCTAAGTGACCGGCCTGCGGCCGGGCACCCGTCTTATTCATGTTCTAACCTAACCTAAACTATCCAAACCTTTTAAAACTAGTTTGGATTCCTTTAGACCTCAGCCCACCGGCAACTACGACTAACTAAACACTGATCTAGCTATCTGGCTTTCATCAGTTTTTATTAATGCATATATTCACATTAAATCTTGAATCTAAAGTCTAAAGGTGTCAAAACTAGATTTAGGTTAGGTTAGGTTAGAACATGAATACGAGGGGTGCCCGGCCACAGGCTGGGCACTTGGGTTCAGTTCAGTCAAAAATTATATATTATTTACTATTATTTATATTTGAATGAGAATGAAAAATAGCAATTATTTTGAATAGTTTTCAGAATGAGACAGACGGGTGTGGTAGGGTAAAATCTCCAATTTAAAGTTCTCTTATTGCGTATATGTTATGTGTGTTTGCATAGTAGTTTACTATAATGGTAAGCGGTTCGTGTAACGATCTTGCGCGTCTATATTTACAAGTGTGTGGGCAGTTCGTGTATTGATTATTCGATGACGGGACCTCGTAAGAGTCCCGTATCGTTATTTTTCGTCACTACCTACCCGTACCTCCCCCCCCGTGCAGGGAGTGGGTAATTTGCGCGCCTGCTGCCTTCCTTGGATGTGGTAGCAGTTTCTCAGGCTCCCTCACCGGAATCGAACCCTGATTCCCCGTTACCCGCGACAGACAATGGTAGTCGCAGAAACTCATTCCGATTACGAGACCTCGTAAGAGTCCCGTATCGTTATTTTTCGTCACTACCTACCCCCCTACCTCCCCCCGTGCGGGGTACAATATTGATATGATATTAAAAAAATACCATTAATAAATAACATAATAAAAGACCACCACTTTTATAGAGACATAACGCCACATAATTATAAAAAGTATAGTGTGTGGATCTAATCAACCACCACTGGCACCAGACCCTCAATGCCCTTAAATTTTACCTCGTTAAAATATTTAAAGTGTACTCATTCCGATTGCGAGACCTCGTAAGAGTCCCGTATCGTTATTTTTCGTCACTACCTACCCGTACCTCCCCCCTGTGCGGGGTACAATATTGATATGATATTAAAATAATACCATTAATAAATAACATAATAAAAGACCACCACTTTTATAGAGACATAACGCCACTGTGTGGCGCCGCCATCAGTCTCCTTAGACTCGGTACTTTGTCGTCGCCGTCGACTTCGCACCTTCGCCCCATATAGTAGTGGCGCGGCGCGACGGGCCTAATGTGTAAGTGAAAAAAAAAAAAAAAAATTAAATTAATTGTTATTTTACAATATCTTCTAATATGAATAAGAGTACTTTGTATTGGTACGTTTTGTTTTTTGTTTTTTTTTTTTAAACGGAACTGAACCTAAGTGACCGGCCTGCGGCCGGGCACCCGTCTTATTCATGTTCTAACCTAACCTAACCTATCCAAACCTTTTAAAACTAGTTTGGATTCCTTTAGACCTCAGCCCACCGGCAACTACGACTAACTAAACACTGATCTAGCTATCTGGCTTTCATCAGTGCATCAACAGCAGCATAACTAGTATTAAAATAGTAATGAGTTTTTATTAATGCATATATTCACATTAAATCTTGAATCTAAAGTCTAAAGGTGTCAAAACTAGATTTAGGTTAGGTTAGGTTAGAACATGAATACGAGGGGTGCCCGGCCACAGGCCGGGCACTTGGGTTCAGTTCAGTCAAAAATTATATATTATTTACTATTATTTATATTTGAATGAGAATGAAAAATAGCAATTATTTTGAATAGTTTTCAGAATGAGACAGACGGGTGTGGTAGGGTAAAATCTCCAATTTAAAGTTCTCTTATTGCGTATATGTTATGTGTGTTTGCATAGTAGTTTACTATAATGGTAAGCGGTTCGTGTAACGATCTTGCGCGTCTATATTTACAAGTGTGTGGGCAGTTCGTGTATTGATTATTCGATGACGGGACCTCGTAAGAGTCCCGTATCGTTATTTTTCGTCACTACCTACCCGTACCTCCCCCCCCGTGCAGGGAGTGGGTAATTTGCGCGCCTGCTGCCTTCCTTGGATGTGGTAGCAGTTTCTCAGGCTCCCTCACCGGAATCGAACCCTGATTCCCCGTTACCCGCGACAGACAATGGTAGTCGCAGAAACTCATTCCGATTACGAGACCTCGTAAGAGTCCCGTATCGTTATTTTTCGTCACTACCTACCCCCCTACCTCCCCCCGTGCGGGGTACAATATTGATATGATATAAAAAAAATACCATTAATAAATAACATAATAAAAGACCACCACTTTTATAGAGACATAACGCCACATAATTATAAAAAGTATAGTGTGTGGATCTAATCAACCACCACTGGCACCAGACCCTCAATGCCCTTAAATTTTACCTCGTTAAAATATTTAAAGTGTACTCATTCCGATTGCGAGACCTCGTAAGAGTCCCGTATCGTTATTTTTCGTCACTACCTACCCGTACCTCCCCCCTGTGCGGGGTACAATATTGATATGATATTAAAATAATACCATTAATAAATAACATAATAAAAGACCACCACTTTTATAGAGACATAACGCCACTGTGTGGCGCCGCCATCAGTCTCCTTAGACTCGGTACTTTGTCGTCGCCGTCGACTTCGCACCTTCGCCCCATATAGTAGTGGCGCGGCGCGACGGGCCTAATGTGTAAGTGAAAAAAAAAAAAAAAAATTAAATTATTGTTTTTTTTTTTTTAAACGGAACTGAACCTAAGTGACCGGCCTGCGGCCGGGCACCCGTCTTATTCATGTTCTAACCTAACCTAACCTATCCAAACCTTTTAAAACTAGTTTGGATTCCTTTAGACCTCAGCCCACCGGCAACTACGACTAACTAAACACTGATCTAGCTATCTGGCTTTCATCAGTGCATCAACAGCAGCATAACTAGTATTAAAATAGTAATGAGTTTTTATTAATGCATATATTCACATTAAATCTTGAATCTAAAGTCTAAAGGTGTCAAAACTAGATTTAGGTTAGGTTAGGTTAGAACATGAATACGAGGGGTGCCCGGCCACAGGCCGGGCACTTGGGTTCAGTTCAGTCAAAAATTATATATTATTTACTATTATTTATATTTGAATGAGAATGAAAAATAGCAATTATTTTGAATAGTTTTCAGAATGAGACAGACGGGTGTGGTAGGGTAAAATCTCCAATTTAAAGTTCTCTTATTGCGTATATGTTATGTGTGTTTGCATAGTAGTTTACTATAATGGTAAGCGGTTCGTGTAACGATCTTGCGCGTCTATATTTACAAGTGTGTGGGCAGTTCGTGTATTGATTATTCGATGACGGGACCTCGTAAGAGTCCCGTATCGTTATTTTTCGTCACTACCTACCCGTACCTCCCCCCCCCGTGCAGGGAGTGGGTAATTTGCGCGCCTGCTGCCTTCCTTGGATGTGGTAGCAGTTTCTCAGGCTCCCTCACCGGAATCGAACCCTGATTCCCCGTTACCCGCGACAGACAATGGTAGTCGCAGAAACTCATTCCGATTACGAGACCTCGTAAGAGTCCCGTATCGTTATTTTTCGTCACTACCTACCCCCCTACCTCCCCCCGTGCGGGGTACAATATTGATATGATATTAAAAAAATACCATTAATAAATAACATAATAAAAGACCACCACTTTTATAGAGACATAACGCCACATAATTATAAAAAGTATAGTGTGTGGATCTAATCAACCACCACTGGCACCAGACCCTCAATGCCCTTTAATTTTACCTCGTTAAAATATTTAAAGTGTACTCATTCCGATTGCGAGACCTCGTAAGAGTCCCGTATCGTTATTTTTCGTCACTACCTACCCGTACCTCCCCCCTGTGCGGGGTACAATATTGATATGATATTAAAATAATACCATTAATAAATAACATAATAAAAGACCACCACTTTTATAGAGACATAACGCCACTGTGTGGCGCCGCCATCAGTCTCCTTAGACTCGGTACTTTGTCGTCGCCGTCGACTTCGCACCTTCGCCCCATATAGTAGTGGCGCGGCGCGACGGGCCTAATGTGTAAGTGAAAAAAAAAAAAAAAATTAAATTAATTGTTATTTTACAATATCTTCTAATATGAATAAGAGTACTTTGTATTGGTACGTTTTGTTTTTTGGTTTTTTTTTTTTTAAACGGAACTGAACCTAAGTGACCGGCCTGCGGCCGGGCACCCGTCTTATTCATGTTCTAACCTAACCTAAACTATCCAAACCTTTTAAAACTAGTTTGGATTCCTTTAGACCTCAGCCCACCGGCAACTACGACTAACTAAACACTGATCTAGCTATCTGGCTTTCATCAGTTTTTATTAATGCATATATTCACATTAAATCTTGAATCTAAAGTCTAAAGGTGTCAAAACTAGATTTAGGTTAGGTTAGGTTAGAACATGAATACGAGGGGTGCCCGGCCACAGGCCGGGCACTTGGGTTCAGTTCAGTCAAAAATTATATATTATTTACTATTATTTATATTTGAATGAGAATGAAAAATAGCAATTATTTTGAATAGTTTTCAGAATGAGACAGACGGGTGTGGTAGGGTAAAATCTCCAATTTAAAGTTCTCTTATTGCGTATATGTTATGTGTGTTTGCATAGTAGTTTACTATAATGGTAAGCGGTTCGTGTAACGATCTTGCGCGTCTATATTTACAAGTGTGTGGGCAGTTCGTGTATTGATTATTCGATGACGGGACCTCGTAAGAGTCCCGTATCGTTATTTTTCGTCACTACCTACCCGTACCTCCCCCCCCGTGCAGGGAGTGGGTAATTTGCGCGCCTGCTGCCTTCCTTGGATGTGGTAGCAGTTTCTCAGGCTCCCTCACCGGAATCGAACCCTGATTCCCCGTTACCCGCGACAGACAATGGTAGTCGCAGAAACTCATTCCGATTACGAGACCTCGTAAGAGTCCCGTATCGTTATTTTTCGTCACTACCTACCCCCCTACCTCCCCCCGTGCGGGGTACAATATTGATATGATATTAAAAAAATACCATTAATAAATAACATAATAAAAGACCACCACTTTTATAGAGACATAACGCCACATAATTATAAAAAGTATAGTGTGTGGATCTAATCAACCACCACTGGCACCAGACCCTCAATGCCCTTAAATTTTACCTCGTTAAAATATTTAAAATGTACTCATTCCGATTGCGAGACCTCGTAAGAGTCCCGTATCGTTATTTTTCGTCACTACCTACCCGTACCTCCCCCCTGTGCGGGGTACAATATTGATATGATATTAAAATAATACCATTAATAAATAACATAATAAAAGACCACCACTTTTATAGAGACATAACGCCACTGTGTGGCGCCGCCATCAGTCTCCTTAGACTCGGTACTTTGTCGTCGCCGTCGACTTCGCACCTTCGCCCCATATAGTAGTGGCGCGGCGCGACGGGCCTAATGTGTAAGTGAAAAAAAAAAAAAAAAATTAAATTAATTGTTATTTTACAATATCTTCTAATATGAATAAGAGTACTTTGTATTGGTACGTTTTGTTTTTTGTTTTTTTTTTTTAAACGGAACTGAACCTAAGTGACCGGCCTGCGGCCGGGCACCCGTCTTATTCATGTTCTAACCTAACCTAACCTATCCAAACCTTTTAAAACTAGTTTGGATTCCTTTAGACCTCAGCCCACCGGCAACTACGACTAACTAAACACTGATCTAGCTATCTGGCTTTCATCAGTGCATCAACAGCAGCATAACTAGTATTAAAATAGTAATGAGTTTTTATTAATGCATATATTCACATTAAATCTTGAATCTAAAGTCTAAAGGTGTCAAAACTAGATTTAGGTTAGGTTAGGTTAGAACATGAATACGAGGGGTGCCCGGCCACAGGCCGGGCACTTGGGTTCAGTTCAGTCAAAAATTATATATTATTTACTATTATTTATATTTGAATGAGAATGAAAAATAGCAATTATTTTGAATAGTTTTCAGAATGAGACAGACGGGTGTGGTAGGGTAAAATCTCCAATTTAAAGTTCTCTTATTGCGTATATGTTATGTGTGTTTGCATAGTAGTTTACTATAATGGTAAGCGGTTCGTGTAACGATCTTGCGCGTCTATATTTACAAGTGTGTGGGCAGTTCGTGTATTGATTATTCGATGACGGGACCTCGTAAGAGTCCCGTATCGTTATTTTTCGTCACTACCTACCCGTACCTCCCCCCCCCCGTGCAGGGAGTGGGTAATTTGCGCGCCTGCTGCCTTCCTTGGATGTGGTAGCAGTTTCTCAGGCTCCCTCACCGGAATCGAACCCTGATTCCCCGTTACCCGCGACAGACAATGGTAGTCGCAGAAACTCATTCCGATTACGAGACCTCGTAAGAGTCCCGTATCGTTATTTTTCGTCACTACCTACCCCCCTACCTCCCCCCGTGCGGGGTACAATATTGATATGATATAAAAAAAATACCATTAATAAATAACATAATAAAAGACCACCACTTTTATAGAGACATAACGCCACATAATTATAAAAAGTATAGTGTGTGGATCTAATCAACCACCACTGGCACCAGACCCTCAATGCCCTTAAATTTTACCTCGTTAAAATATTTAAAGTGTACTCATTCCGATTGCGAGACCTCGTAAGAGTCCCGTATCGTTATTTTTCGTCACTACCTACCCGTACCTCCCCCCTGTGCGGGGTACAATATTGATATGATATTAAAATAATACCATTAATAAATAACAATAAAAGACCACCACTTTTATAGAGACATAACGCCACTGTGTGGCGCCGCCATCAGTCTCCTTAGACTCGGTACTTTGTCGTCGCCGTCGACTTCGCACCTTCGCCCCATATAGTAGTGGCGCGGCGCGACGGGCCTAATGTGTAAGTGAAAAAAAAAAAAAAAATTAAATTAATTGTTATTTTACAATATCTTCTAATATGAATAAGAGTACTTTGTATTGGTACGTTTTGTTTTTTGGTTTTTTTTTTTTTAAACGGAACTGAACCTAAGTGACCGGCCTGCGGCCGGGCACCCGTCTTATTCATGTTCTAACCTAACCTAAACTATCCAAACCTTTTAAAACTAGTTTGGATTCCTTTAGACCTCAGCCCACCGGCAACTACGACTAACTAAACACTGATCTAGCTATCTGGCTTTCATCAGTTTTTATTAATGCATATATTCACATTAAATCTTGAATCTAAAGTCTAAAGGTGTCAAAACTAGATTTAGGTTAGGTTAGGTTAGAACATGAATACGAGGGGTGCCCGGCCACAGGCTGGGCACTTGGGTTCAGTTCAGTCAAAAATTATATATTATTTACTATTATTTATATTTGAATGAGAATGAAAAATAGCAATTATTTTGAATAGTTTTCAGAATGAGACAGACGGGTGTGGTAGGGTAAAATCTCCAATTTAAAGTTCTCTTATTGCGTATATGTTATGTGTGTTTGCATAGTAGTTTACTATAATGGTAAGCGGTTCGTGTAACGATCTTGCGCGTCTATATTTACAAGTGTGTGGGCAGTTCGTGTATTGATTATTCGATGACGGGACCTCGTAAGAGTCCCGTATCGTTATTTTTCGTCACTACCTACCCGTACCTCCCCCCCCGTGCAGGGAGTGGGTAATTTGCGCGCCTGCTGCCTTCCTTGGATGTGGTAGCAGTTTCTCAGGCTCCCTCACCGGAATCGAACCCTGATTCCCCGTTACCCGCGACAGACAATGGTAGTCGCAGAAACTCATTCCGATTACGAGACCTCGTAAGAGTCCCGTATCGTTATTTTTCGTCACTACCTACCCCCCTACCTCCCCCCGTGCGGGGTACAATATTGATATGATATTAAAAAAATACCATTAATAAATAACATAATAAAAGACCACCACTTTTATAGAGACATAACGCCACATAATTATAAAAAGTATAGTGTGTGGATCTAATCAACCACCACTGGCACCAGACCCTCAATGCCCTTAAATTTTACCTCGTTAAAATATTTAAAGTGTACTCATTCCGATTGCGAGACCTCGTAAGAGTCCCGTATCGTTATTTTTCGTCACTACCTACCCGTACCTCCCCCCTGTGCGGGGTACAATATTGATATGATATTAAAATAATACCATTAATAAATAACATAATAAAAGACCACCACTTTTATAGAGACATAACGCCACTGTGTGGCGCCGCCATCAGTCTCCTTAGACTCGGTACTTTGTCGTCGCCGTCGACTTCGCACCTTCGCCCCATATAGTAGTGGCGCGGCGCGACGGGCCTAATGTGTAAGTGAAAAAAAAAAAAAAAAATTAAATTAATTGTTATTTTACAATATCTTCTAATATGAATAAGAGTACTTTGTATTGGTACGTTTTGTTTTTTGTTTTTTTTTTTTAAACGGAACTGAACCTAAGTGACCGGCCTGCGGCCGGGCACCCGTCTTATTCATGTTCTAACCTAACCTAACCTATCCAAACCTTTTAAAACTAGTTTGGATTCCTTTAGACCTCAGCCCACCGGCAACTACGACTAACTAAACACTGATCTAGCTATCTGGCTTTCATCAGTGCATCAACAGCAGCATAACTAGTATTAAAATAGTAATGAGTTTTTATTAATGCATATATTCACATTAAATCTTGAATCTAAAGTCTAAAGGTGTCAAAACTAGATTTAGGTTAGGTTAGGTTAGAACATGAATACGAGGGGTGCCCGGCCACAGGCCGGGCACTTGGGTTCAGTTCAGTCAAAAATTATATATTATTTACTATTATTTATATTTGAATGAGAATGAAAAATAGCAATTATTTTGAATAGTTTTCAGAATGAGACAGACGGGTGTGGTAGGGTAAAATCTCCAATTTAAAGTTCTCTTATTGCGTATATGTTATGTGTGTTTGCATAGTAGTTTACTATAATGGTAAGCGGTTCGTGTAACGATCTTGCGCGTCTATATTTACAAGTGTGTGGGCAGTTCGTGTATTGATTATTCGATGACGGGACCTCGTAAGAGTCCCGTATCGTTATTTTTCGTCACTACCTACCCGTACCTCCCCCCCCCCGTGCAGGGAGTGGGTAATTTGCGCGCCTGCTGCCTTCCTTGGATGTGGTAGCAGTTTCTCAGGCTCCCTCACCGGAATCGAACCCTGATTCCCCGTTACCCGCGACAGACAATGGTAGTCGCAGAAACTCATTCCGATTACGAGACCTCGTAAGAGTCCCGTATCGTTATTTTTCGTCACTACCTACCCCCCTACCTCCCCCCGTGCGGGGTACAATATTGATATGATATAAAAAAAATACCATTAATAAATAACATAATAAAAGACCACCACTTTTATAGAGACATAACGCCACATAATTATAAAAAGTATAGTGTGTGGATCTAATCAACCACCACTGGCACCAGACCCTCAATGCCCTTAAATTTTACCTCGTTAAAATATTTAAAGTGTACTCATTCCGATTGCGAGACCTCGTAAGAGTCCCGTATCGTTATTTTTCGTCACTACCTACCCGTACCTCCCCCCTGTGCGGGGTACAATATTGATATGATATTAAAATAATACCATTAATAAATAACAATAAAAGACCACCACTTTTATAGAGACATAACGCCACTGTGTGGCGCCGCCATCAGTCTCCTTAGACTCGGTACTTTGTCGTCGCCGTCGACTTCGCACCTTCGCCCCATATAGTAGTGGCGCGGCGCGACGGGCCTAATGTGTAAGTGAAAAAAAAAAAAAAAATTAAATTAATTGTTATTTTACAATATCTTCTAATATGAATAAGAGTACTTTGTATTGGTACGTTTTGTTTTTTGTTTTTTTTTTTTTTAAACGGAACTGAACCTAAGTGACCGGCCTGCGGCCGGGCACCCGTCTTATTCATGTTCTAACCTAACCTAACCTATCCAAACCTTTTAAAACTAGTTTGGATTCCTTTAGACCTCAGCCCACCGGCAACTACGACTAACTAAACACTGATCTAGCTATCTGGCTTTCATCAGTGCATCAACAGCAGCATAACTAGTATTAAAATAGTAATGAGTTTTTATTAATGCATATATTCACATTAAATCTTGAATCTAAAGTCTAAAGGTGTCAAAACTAGATTTAGGTTAGGTTAGGTTAGAACATGAATACGAGGGGTGCCCGGCCACAGGCCGGGCACTTGGGTTCAGTTCAGTCAAAAATTATATATTATTTACTATTATTTATATTTGAATGAGAATGAAAAATAGCAATTATTTTGAATAGTTTTCAGAATGAGACAGACGGGTGTGGTAGGGTAAAATCTCCAATTTAAAGTTCTCTTATTGCGTATATGTTATGTGTGTTTGCATAGTAGTTTACTATAATGGTAAGCGGTTCGTGTAACGATCTTGCGCGTCTATATTTACAAGTGTGTGGGCAGTTCGTGTATTGATTATTCGATGACGGGCCCTCGTAAGAGTCCCGTATCGTTATTTTTCGTCACTACCTACCCGTTCCTCCCCCCCCGTGCAGGGAGTGGGTAATTTACGCGCCTGCTGCCTTCCTTGGATGTGGTAGCAGTTTCTCAGGCTCCCTCACCGGAATCGAACCCTGATTCCCCGTTACCCGCGACAGACAATGGTAGTCGCAGAAACTCATTCCGATTACGAGACCTCGTAAGAGTCCCGTATCGTTATTTTTCGTCACTACCTACCCCCCCCTACCTCCCCCCGTGCGGGGTACAATATTGATATGATATTAAAAAAATACCATTAATAAATAACATAATAAAAGACCACCACTTTTATAGAGACATAACGCCACATAATTATAAAAAGTATAGTGTGTGGATCTAATCAACCACCACTGGCACCAGACCCTCAATGCCCTTAAATTTTACCTCGTTAAAATATTTAAAGTGTACTCATTCCGATTGCGAGACCTCGTAAGAGTCCCGTATCGTTATTTTTCGTCACTACCTACCCGTACCTCCCCCCTGTGCGGGGTACAATATTGATATGATATTAAAATAATACCATTAATAAATAACATAATAAAAGACCACCACTTTTATAGAGACATAACGCCACTGTGTGGCGCCGCCATCAGTCTCCTTAGACTCGGTACTTTGTCGTCGCCGTCGACTTCGCACCTTCGCCCCATATAGTAGTGGCGCGGCGCGACGGGCCTAATGTGTAAGTGAAAAAAAAAAAAAAAAATTAAATTAATTGTTATTTTACAATATCTTCTAATATGAATAAGAGTACTTTGTATTGGTACGTTTTGTTTTTTGTTTTTTTTTTTTAAACGGAACTGAACCTAAGTGACCGGCCTGCGGCCGGGCACCCGTCTTATTCATGTTCTAACCTAACCTAACCTATCCAAACCTTTTAAAACTAGTTTGGATTCCTTTAGACCTCAGCCCACCGGCAACTACGACTAACTAAACACTGATCTAGCTATCTGGCTTTCATCAGTGCATCAACAGCAGCATAACTAGTATTAAAATAGTAATGAGTTTTTATTAATGCATATATTCACATTAAATCTTGAATCTAAAGTCTAAAGGTGTCAAAACTAGATTTAGGTTAGGTTAGGTTAGAACATGAATAGGAGGGGTGCCCGGCCACAGGCCGGGCACTTGGGTTCAGTTCAGTCAAAAATTATATATTATTTACTATTATTTATATTTGAATGAGAATGAAAAATAGCAATTATTTTGAATAGTTTTCAGAATGAGACAGACGGGTGTGGTAGGGTAAAATCTCCAATTTAAAGTTCTCTTATTGCGTATATGTTATGTGTGTTTGCATAGTAGTTTACTATAATGGTAAGCGGTTCGTGTAACGATCTTGCGCGTCTATATTTACAAGTGTGTGGGCAGTTCGTGTATTGATTATTCGATGACGGGCCCTCGTAAGAGTCCCGTATCGTTATTTTTCGTCACTACCTACCCGTACCTCCCCCCCCGTGCAGGGAGTGGGTAATTTACGCGCCTGCTGCCTTCCTTGGATGTGGTAGCAGTTTCTCAGGCTCCCTCACCGGAATCGAACCCTGATTCCCCGTTACCCGCGACAGACAATGGTAGTCGCAGAAACTCATTCCGATTACGAGACCTCGTAAGAGTCCCGTATCGTTATTTTTCGTCACTACCTACCCCCCTACCTCCCCCCGTGCGGGGTACAATATTGATATGATATTAAAAAAATACCATTAATAAATAACATAATAAAAGACCACCACTTTTATAGAGACATAACGCCACATAATTATAAAAAGTATAGTGTGTGGATCTAATCAACCACCACTGGCACCAGACCCTCAATGCCCTTAAATTTTACCTCGTTAAAATATTTAAAGTGTACTCATTCCGATTGCGAGACCTCGTAAGAGTCCCGTATCGTTATTTTTCGTCACTACCTACCCGTACCTCCCCCCTGTGCGGGGTACAATATTGATATGATATTAAAATAATACCATTAATAAATAACATAATAAAAGACCACCACTTTTATAGAGACATAACGCCACTGTGTGGCGCCGCCATCAGTCTCCTTAGACTCGGTACTTTGTCGTCGCCGTCGACTTCGCACCTTCGCCCCATATAGTAGTGGCGCGGCGCGACGGGCCTAATGTGTAAGTGAAAAAAAAAAAAAAAAATTAAATTTGTATGCGCCAAGTTATATTAAGTTATTTACGATTTTTATTTCGAATGAGTGGACTGTATTTTTTGCGGTAAATTGGTGTACAAAAGAAAGATACAAGGAATCAGAGCACAAGGAAGACAGCACTTACTTGACCTTATTTTTCATGGGTAGGAGCACGCCGTCCGTTGATCCAAATATTCCTCACGAAGTCCTCTCTTCTCGAACACCACCACTTATGTTATATTTCGGCACACACATAAATATGGGAATTATGCTTAAAAGGATCTCATTGAAACTTCTAAGGTATATTATGATATTTTATGGCTTATTTTCAGGCAGCCAGTAAACTCGTATTGCCCGTTACTTTTCGCAATCGGAAAGCAAGTCGTCCGCAAACGTCTTAATCGTTTGCTTCCGTTAATTTAAGTGACAGCTCTGCGTTCTAGTGTTTTTGAGGCGTATGAGGGCGCCAGTCTCTTCACGGAGAATCGTTCAGTGCTGTTTTAGGTTGGATATGGGAGAATAGGAACACCAATGAAATTTTAAATTATTATTTAAGACTTAATTATAACTTGGCGCAACCATCCACCCGCCCTTAAAGGGTCACCTTTAAGAAAAGCTCTCATAAGGTATGAGGTAGAATTGCCTCTTTTAAGAACGCGTATTGCGCATGGGCGTATTTCATATAAGTATGTGTATATTTACGAAAGTATATTAAAAAATATTAATTATTTGTAGAATTATTATAAAAGAGAATAAAGTCTTAACGTATGAGCTACTTAGTACTAAATTATGAAACTATAATTGTTACGCTTATTGCGTCGGAAGAGGGCATAAGCGAACGACCGGACGGACGTAAGTTCTCCCGGAAATTTTAACGGTCGCTACGCGTATGACGCCGTCTTTCGAGGGATGCACTTTCTCTACTACTGCTAGAGGCCAAGCCAGAGGCGGTACGTTGTCATTTATAACTACGACGACAGTTCCCGGCGTAATAGGTACGGAAGGCGTATTCCATTTCAAACGAACTTGCAATCCGTGCAAATATTCCATCCTCCAACGATTCCAAAACGATTGGACCATTTTATCTATTAACGAGTACCTGTCAACCAAGTTAATTTTGTCTGGATTGACATCAGGCGCAGGCAAGGAGAATAGAGGCGCAGTATGTAGGAAGTGACTTGGAGTAAGAGCCGAAGGTTCGGCAGGGTCAGAGCTTAGTATTGTTAGCGGACGCGAATTGAGAAGACATTCGACCTGAATGAGCACAGTGCAAAGTTCCTCATAAGAAAGGAGCTGTTGCCCTATGACCTTGAACAGGATCGTCTTAGTCACCTTGATCATACTTTCCCATGAACCTCCAAAGTGTGGGGAATTGGGACAGATGAATTTCCAAGTTATGCGATTTTCAGCGCATTCCTGCTCTAGCTTCGGGTAATATTCTTCTCTTAGAAATTTATAGAGGTCCCGAAGGTAAGAAGCAGCACCCTGGAAGTTTTTAGCATTGTCGCTATGCAGCACCTGAACAGGACCACGACGTGATAGGAATCTTTTAAACCCGGCGAGGAAACTGGGGGTGCTGAGTGAGGTAGCAACCTCAATGTGCGTAGATCTCGTAGTGAGACACGTGAACAGCACAATATAAGCTTTCTCGCTGTGTACGCCACGGCGGCGTACAGGAACGTATGGTATAGGACCTGCATAATCGCAGCCGGTGAAACTAAAGGCTTTCAACGCTGGACGTGTACGTATATCAGGAAGATCCGCCATCAGCGGAATGGTTGGACGCGGTTTAAATCTAAAGCAAGTATTGCACATATGTACTCTTTGCCTGACAATACGGCGTGCCGACAGAATCCAGTACCTCTGACGAAGCAGGGCCATTAGGAGTTCGGGTCCAGCATGTAAATGTTTAATGTGGTAATAATCAATGATTATATTTACCACGTGGCCATTGCGAGGCAATATAACCGGATGTATTTTTTCAAAGCTAAGTCCAGAGTTGGCGAGACGACCGCCAACGCGGATAAGTCCATCATCAATAAATGGTCTTAGGCGATTAAATGCCGGTGAACATGTTTTATTATTTTTAATAAGAGAATATTCTTCAGCAAAATGCTGATTTTGCAGAGCGCGAAGCATTCTATTCTCTGCGAAATTTAAGTCGTCAGCGGTAACTGCACTAGTGCCGCGACGAGGCAGTAATTTAGCAAATCTACAAATGTATACAATTATACGTAGAAGTTTGCTCCACGAAGAAAAACGGAGAGCAAGCTCGTGTAAGTCGTTCGGGAGTATAGGTTTACGCACAGTGTGTATAAGAACCTTCTTCTCGGGTACGTCTTCAATAGACTCTCCCTCTAGAGTTTTGAGTGGCCACTGAGACGGATGCATTGATGCCCATGGTGGACCATGCAGCCACAGAGGGTGTGAGAGAAGCTTCTCAGGAGTAACACCTCTCGATAGAATATCAGCAGAGTTCTCAGTGCCAGGGCAATGATAAAAGTTGTCTGGTGAGATATTCTCAGTTATCTGTACAACGCGATTCGCGACAAAAGTCTGCCATCTATGCGGTGAACTTTTTATCCAATATAGGGCGACTTTGGAATCGAGAAATGCATATGTAGCCTTGATTGGGATACGCTCAGAGTAAGTGTCATGTACTGTACGAAGCAATTTCGACAGTAGGACGCCACCTAATAGTTCGAGACGAGCAATTGAATGAGGTTTCGTCGGCGAAACTTTACTTTTCGCACAAGCAAGACGCACAGTGTTACCAGTAGGGGAGCTAACGTGTAAATAAACGACAGCACCATAGGCTGCGAGACTAGCATCTGATAGTCCCAGGAGAGTGACCTCACAGTCTGTTGTCACGCCCACATGACGCGGTATGTGTAGCTTATTTAGAGCTGGCAACTCATCGCAAAACTGTCTCCACATCTTAATGATGTGTGGTGGAGCTACAGTGTCCCAATCAAGATTTAATTGCCAAAGCATTTTAATTAATATTTTGGCATACACGACTGTGGGAGCAACGAAGCCCATTATGTCCCACAGACGGGCAACAGTCGACAAGATGGAGCGCTTAGTGCATGTCACATCGTCGGGCATAGAAATTTTAAAATAGAAAGCGTCATTTCCAGTAGACCAATGCAGACCAAGTATTTTATGGTGCATGGTTTTGTCAAACTCCACTTCAGTCGGAAGTTTGTGGGACGCAGGAAGGTTATCTAAGACCTCGCGAGAATTGCTGTTCCACTTAACTAATTCCCACTGTGCACCCTTAAAAAGATCGATCATCTGCAGCGACACAGTGACTGCCTCTAGTTCGCTTGGAAGCGAGAAAGCTACGTCATCCATATAAAGCGCGGGTAGCACAATGCTATTCGCTCGTGGATATTTTGCGCCGTCGTCATTCACCAGCTGTCTTACCGTGCGCAGTGCATGGAAGGGACTGGAAGTGAGACCGAAACAGACTCGATTGAACTGGTATAGCACAAGAGGGTCTTGTGGATTAAAGCGGTATAAGAAGCATTGATAGCGACGATCAGCTTCGCGCATAACGATTTGTAGAAACTGTTCTCGGCAGTCGGCTGTCATTGCCACTGCATGCAGACGAAAATTCAAAATTATTTTAAAAAGATCTCCCTGTAAATTTTGACCGGAATGTAGCAGATGGTTCAGTGCCTTTCCAGAACTAGAACGACAAGAAGCATCGACGACTAATCTCAGTCTCGTCGAGAGTTTGTCTTCACGTAAAATCCCCGTGTGTGGCATCACGTAAATCGGAACAGGATCTTTAGAATCATATGAAGGCGCGGGAGAAATATAATCTTTCGCGAGATAACCTTTTATGACGTCATCATATGCCGACCTCAATTTATTCGAAGCTTCAAGCTTTCTTTCGAGGCAGATGAAACGTTTCTTAGCTATGTCCAAAGAATTCCCTAGGGAATATAGATCCTCTTTAAATGGCAGCCCGACAACGTATCTGCCCGTATCGGGATCTCGGACAGTAGTCGAAGTGTAGAAGTCTTCGCATTCATTATCATCAGGATTCTGAATGGAAGCGGAAGGAAGTTCTTCAAGTTCCCAGAAACGCTTGACTAAAGAGTCAATAGCAGGAGGCTCTTGAACGAAACAACATGTCAAGGCCGTATGAGTATTTATAGTAGGTATCGTAGGCGCATTGCCCATGAACACCAGACCTAACACCGTGCGCAATGCAACGGGCACCGACGGGTCGCGACGTGACGTATGGACGTCGTCGGGGAGAAGCAAATGTGGAAATAGGGAAGCTCCTATTAAAGCATCAATTTTATCAGGTACGCCGTAACTCGCATCGGCAAGCGGAATACCTTTAAGGTGTGATAGGACTGCCGTATCTATCACAGCCGTAGGTAATTTGTCTGTCACTTTATCAACAACAAGTGGCGAGATATTAAAACTAACGTTATCATCAAAACGCGAATAAAACGTCAAGTCAACCGAGCTGGATTGTACAACCTTCTCAATTCCACCGAACCCCTTCACGATAGTACGTTCTGTGAATTTAGTTTGCAAACCCAAGCGATCACAACATTCTTTTGAGAGGAAATCGGCCTGCGAAGCAGAATCCAACAATATACGTATAACTTGCCGTTCACCATTACAGTCGTAAACAGCAACTTGTGCGGTAGCCAATAAGACAGTAGTTCGCTTGTCTTCGACACGATTCATTAAATTGCTATTATACACCTGCGTAGCGCTTGTAGACGGGCTTACGCGCGTAGCGCACAGTGCTACGTCGGCGCGATCATCCGCTACGGGCGATGACGCGGTAACGGTAGGTGCGTTCGGTGGCGGCATGACGGTATTCAACTGAGGCGCGCGGGAATGTTCCTCGCGCTGGTCAAAGTGCAGCCTTTTGTTATGTTTCTGACCACACGAACAGTGCGGGGAGACTTCACATTGCCCGACTTTATGTTTTATAGACAGGCAGTTCACACAGGCATTCTTCTCCTTGACGCACTTAAAACGTTCTTGAGGAGTTAATAATTTATTAAAGTCAACACATTTATATAAATGCGCATGTGTTATATTTCTACATAGACACTTGGACGTAGGCTTATCAACCGTGCTTATATAGGCCTGATACTTCGGCGCATTGCCAGAAGTCCCGTTATTCAAATGTTTTATATTTTTATTATGACGTGTATTAGAAGGGTTTGTGACATTCGTATTCGTACGCTCAAACACCTTCGCGCGTGTTGTGATAAATTCCACAAAGTCGTCGAAAGTAGGTATATTCTTACCGCATTTAATTTCAAACGCGCGTACACTCTCAGTATCGACCCTTTGTGTAGCTATATGTAGTATGATAAGATCAGCTAGGTTCTCTAACTTTAGGTTTTTTAAAGCGCTTACTGCGCCAGCGAACCGGTCTATGAAATCTTCAAAGTTAGTCGCAGAGGGAGTCTGAAAACCCTTATAGCGAAATAATTCATGTAGGTACGCGGAAGTCAACATACGTTTATCATCGAACCTATTGACGAGTGTTTGTAAAATGAGCTGATAATTCTCAGCACACGGAGAAATTCCAGCGATTGCGCTTTTTGCCTTCCCTGTCAGCTTCGGTAACAGATAAAATAGCTTTTCTGCATCTGTGAGTGATGGATTATTATCTACTACTGACTTAAAGGTCGTATAAAACATCTGAAAAGATTTAATGTCACCATCGAATTCTAATATCGATATGGGAGCTAGCTTCGGCTTGGCTTTTAGCAGCGCGGAGGTCGCATTATGTATTTCTGGTGTCGTATTTAAAGTTGAGCATTTTGTATGAGTTCGTTTGACCCTATTATACAAAGTCTCAAAAGCATATAGACTTTTGTAATCAGGTTTTGCATCTGAATTTAAGTTTAATAAACGTGTATTATAATCGTCTACAATAGACTCGTACTTTAAACGCAATGAATCAATTTGTGAAGATTCGTCTAGAAAATGTTCTCTTTTTTCAACGTTCGTATGAACATCGGGTTCACGAGATAAGTCAAAGACATTTTGCATGATACCGAATATAGCTTCACGTTTAGCAATTAAGATAGACAGTTTAGTATCCTGAATCTCCTTATCACTTTCGCTAGTTTTAGAATCTACTTTAGGAGGCATTTTACTAAAGTGTAAGTGAGACAATTATCTAACAATCACGAAATACCTATATTTTTATGTGAGTATGATAGGTTAATAGCCAATCATATACTGGTAAATTAAGTAGGTCGCGCGGAGTGCGGATAATATGCGCAAGCGCGCTTCGTTCGATATTACGCGTGGTCGGGTTATATCGAATGTTCGATCGACCAGAGGTTCGTATAGACAAATCTCGACCTTATATGCTAGGTCTTACGACTCTTGAGTAAATGTTTCACAACCGAAGGTACTACAATAATTAATAATTGCAAGTTTTAAGATTTGTTTTAATTGTTAATTCAATTTAAATACACTAATATTTATCGAAATATACATAAATATGTGTAGATAATTAGTATGTCTAACTGGGGAAATAGCTAGCTCAATGCTATAATGCCGCTTATGCCAGTATTACGACAAAGAAAATAGATGACGCAATGACCTATTTTATTTAAAATTATATTATTTCAATTATTAGAGCCTATAGAAGTATTCTAACAAGGAAACTAATGCTTCAATACGTTAATATGAAGGAAATGCTGTAAATATCCGTCTCGACGGAACCAAATAAATATGTATGCGCCAAGTTATATTAAGTTATTTAAGATTTTTATTTCGAATGAGTGGACTGTATTTTTTGCGGTAAATTGGTGTACAAAAGAAAGATACAAGGAATCAGAGCACAAGGAAGACAGCACTTACTTGACCTTATTTTTCATGGGTAGGAGCACGCCGTCCGTTGATCCAAATATTCCTCACGAAGTCCTCTCTTCTCGAACACCACCACTTATGTTATATTTCGGCACACACATAAATATGGGAATTATGCTTAAAAGGATCTCATTGAAACTTCTAAGGTATATTATGATATTTTATGGCTTATTTTCAGGCAGCCAGTAAACTCGTATTGCCCGTTACTTTTCGCAATCGGAAAGCAAGTCGTCCGCAAACGTCTTAATCGTTTGCTTCCGTTAATTTAAGTGACAGCTCTGCGTTCTAGTGTTTTTGAGGCGTATGAGGGCGCCAGTCTCTTCACGGAGAATCGTTCAGTGCTGTTTTAGGTTGGATATGGGAGAATAGGAACACCAATGAAATTTTAAATTATTATTTAAGACTTAATTATAACTTGGCGCAACCAAAATTAATTGTTATTTTACAATATCTTCTAATATGAATAAGAGTACTTTGTATTGGTACGTTTTGTTTTTTGTTTTTTTTTTTTTAAACGGAACTGAACCTAAGTGACCGGCCTGCGGCCGGGCACCCGTCTTATTCATGTTCTAACCTAACCTAACCTATCCAAACCTTTTAAAACTAGTTTGGATTCCTTTAGACCTCAGCCCACCGGCAACTACGACTAACTAAACACTGATCTAGCTATCTGGCTTTCATCAGTGCATCAACAGCAGCATAACTAGTATTAAAATAGTAATGAGTTTTTATTAATGCATATATTCACATTAAATCTTGAATCTAAAGTCTAAAGGTGTCAAAACTAGATTTAGGTTAGGTTAGGTTAGAACATGAATACGAGGGGTGCCCGGCCACAGGCCGGGCACTTGGGTTCAGTTCAGTCAAAAATTATATATTATTTACTATTATTTATATTTGAATGAGAATGAAAAATAGCAATTATTTTGAATAGTTTTCAGAATGAGACAGACGGGTGTGGTAGGGTAAAATCTCCAATTTAAAGTTCTCTTATTGCGTATATGTTATGTGTGTTTGCATAGTAGTTTACTATAATGGTAAGCGGTTCGTGTAACGATCTTGCGCGTCTATATTTACAAGTGTGTGGGCAGTTCGTGTATTGATTATTCGATGACGGGACCTCGTAAGAGTCCCGTATCGTTATTTTTCGTCACTACCTACCCGTACCTCCCCCCCCCGTGCAGGGAGTGGGTAATTTGCGCGCCTGCTGCCTTCCTTGGATGTGGTAGCAGTTTCTCAGGCTCCCTCACCGGAATCGAACCCTGATTCCCCGTTACCCGCGACAGACAATGGTAGTCGCAGAAACTCATTCCGATTACGAGACCTCGTAAGAGTCCCGTATCGTTATTTTTCGTCACTACCTACCCCCCTACCTCCCCCCGTGCGGGGTACAATATTGATATGATATTAAAAAAATACCATTAATAAATAACATAATAAAAGACCACCACTTTTATAGAGACATAACGCCACATAATTATAAAAAGTATAGTGTGTGGATCTAATCAACCACCACTGGCACCAGACCCTCAATGCCCTTAAATTTTACCTCGTTAAAATATTTAAAGTGTACTCATTCCGATTGCGAGACCTCGTAAGAGTCCCGTATCGTTATTTTTCGTCACTACCTACCCGTACCTCCCCCCTGTGCGGGGTACAATATTGATATGATATTAAAATAATACCATTAATAAATAACATAATAAAAGACCACCACTTTTATAGAGACATAACGCCACTGTGTGGCGCCGCCATCAGTCTCCTTAGACTCGGTACTTTGTCGTCGCCGTCGACTTCGCACCTTCGCCCCATATAGTAGTGGCGCGGCGCGACGGGCCTAATGTGTAAGTGAAAAAAAAAAAAAAAATTAAATTAATTGTTATTTTACAATATCTTCTAATATGAATAAGAGTACTTTGTATTGGTACGTTTTGTTTTTTGTTTTTTTTTTTTTAAACGGAACTGAACCTAAGTGACCGGCCTGCGGCCGGGCACCCGTCTTATTCATGTTCTAACCTAACCTAAACTATCCAAACCTTTTAAAACTAGTTTGGATTCCTTTAGACCTCAGCCCACCGGCAACTACGACTAACTAAACACTGATCTAGCTATCTGGCTTTCATCAGTTTTTATTAATGCATATATTCACATTAAATCTTGAATCTAAAGTCTAAAGGTGTCAAAACTAGATTTAGGTTAGGTTAGGTTAGAACATGAATACGAGGGGTGCCCGGCCACAGGCCGGGCACTTGGGTTCAGTTCAGTCAAAAATTATATATTATTTACTATTATTTATATTTGAATGAGAATGAAAAATAGCAATTATTTTGAATAGTTTTCAGAATGAGACAGACGGGTGTGGTAGGGTAAAATCTCCAATTTAAAGTTCTCTTATTGCGTATATGTTATGTGTGTTTGCATAGTAGTTTACTATAATGGTAAGCGGTTCGTGTAACGATCTTGCGCGTCTATATTTACAAGTGTGTGGGCAGTTCGTGTATTGATTATTCGATGACGGGACCTCGTAAGAGTCCCGTATCGTTATTTTTCGTCACTACCTACCCGTACCTCCCCCCCCGTGCAGGGAGTGGGTAATTTGCGCGCCTGCTGCCTTCCTTGGATGTGGTAGCAGTTTCTCAGGCTCCCTCACCGGAATCGAACCCTGATTCCCCGTTACCCGCGACAGACAATGGTAGTCGCAGAAACTCATTCCGATTACGAGACCTCGTAAGAGTCCCGTATCGTTATTTTTCGTCACTACCTACCCCCCTACCTCCCCCCGTGCGGGGTACAATATTGATATGATATTAAAAAAATACCATTAATAAATAACATAATAAAAGACCACCACTTTTATAGAGACATAACGCCACATAATTATAAAAAGTATAGTGTGTGGATCTAATCAACCACCACTGGCACCAGACCCTCAATGCCCTTAAATTTTACCTCGTTAAAATATTTAAAGTGTACTCATTCCGATTGCGAGACCTCGTAAGAGTCCCGTATCGTTATTTTTCGTCACTACCTACCCGTACCTCCCCCCTGTGCGGGGTACAATATTGATATGATATTAAAATAATACCATTAATAAATAACATAATAAAAGACCACCACTTTTATAGAGACATAACGCCACTGTGTGGCGCCGCCATCAGTCTCCTTAGACTCGGTACTTTGTCGTCGCCGTCGACTTCGCACCTTCGCCCCATATAGTAGTGGCGCGGCGCGACGGGCCTAATGTGTAAGTGAAAAAAAAAAAAAAAAATTAAATTATTGTTTTTTTTTTTTTAAACGGAACTGAACCTAAGTGACCGGCCTGCGGCCGGGCACCCGTCTTATTCATGTTCTAACCTAACCTAACCTATCCAAACCTTTTAAAACTAGTTTGGATTCCTTTAGACCTCAGCCCACCGGCAACTACGACTAACTAAACACTGATCTAGCTATCTGGCTTTCATCAGTGCATCAACAGCAGCATAACTAGTATTAAAATAGTAATGAGTTTTTATTAATGCATATATTCACATTAAATCTTGAATCTAAAGTCTAAAGGTGTCAAAACTAGATTTAGGTTAGGTTAGGTTAGAACATGAATACGAGGGGTGCCCGGCCACAGGCCGGGCACTTGGGTTCAGTTCAGTCAAAAATTATATATTATTTACTATTATTTATATTTGAATGAGAATGAAAAATAGCAATTATTTTGAATAGTTTTCAGAATGAGACAGACGGGTGTGGTAGGGTAAAATCTCCAATTTAAAGTTCTCTTATTGCGTATATGTTATGTGTGTTTGCATAGTAGTTTACTATAATGGTAAGCGGTTCGTGTAACGATCTTGCGCGTCTATATTTACAAGTGTGTGGGCAGTTCGTGTATTGATTATTCGATGACGGGCCCTCGTAAGAGTCCCGTATCGTTATTTTTCGTCACTACCTACCCGTACCTCCCCCCCCGTGCAGGGAGTGGGTAATTTGCGCGCCTGCTGCCTTCCTTGGATGTGGTAGCAGTTTCTCAGGCTCCCTCACCGGAATCGAACCCTGATTCCCCGTTACCCGCGACAGACAATGGTAGTCGCAGAAACTCATTCCGATTACGAGACCTCGTAAGAGTCCCGTATCGTTATTTTTCGTCACTACCTACCCCCCCCTCCCTCCCCCCGTGCGGGGTACAATATTGATATGATATTAAAAAAATACCATTAATAAATAACATAATAAAAGACCACATTATATATTATATATTATTTACTATTATTTATATTTGAATGAGAATGAAAAATAGCAATTATTTTGAATAGTTTTCAGAATGAGACAGACGGGTGTGGTAGGGTAAAATCTCCAATTTAAAGTTCTCTTATTGCGTATATGTTATGTGTGTTTGCATAGTAGTTTACTATAATGGTAAGCGGTTCGTGTAACGATCTTGCGCGTCTATATTTACAAGTGTGTGGGCAGTTCGTGTATTGATTATTCGATGACGGGCCCTCGTAAGAGTCCCGTATCGTTATTTTTCGTCACTACCTACCCGTACCTCCCCCCCCGTGCAGGGAGTGGGTAATTTTCGCGCCTGCTGCCTTCCTTGGATGTGGTAGCAGTTTCTCAGGCTCCCTCGCCGGAATCGAGCCCTGATTCCCCGTTACCCGCGACAGACAATGGTAGTCGCAGAAACTCATTCCGATTACGAGACCTCGTAAGAGTCCCGTATCGTTATTTTTCGTCACTACCTACCCGTACCTCCCCCCCCGTGCAGGGAGTGGGTAATTTACGCGCCTGCTGCCTTCCTTGGATGTGGTAGCAGTTTCTCAGGCTCCCTCACCGGAATCGAACCCTGATTCCCCGTTACCCGCGACAGACAATGGTAGTCGCAGAAACTCATTCCGATTACGAGACCTCGTAAGAGTCCCGTATCGTTATTTTTCGTCACTACCTACCCCCCCTACCTCCCCCCGTGCGGGGTACAATATTGATATGATATTAAAAAAATACCATTAATAAATAACATAATAAAAGACCACCACTTTTATAGAGACATAACGCCACATAATTATAAAAAGTATAGTGTGTGGATCTAATCAACCACCACTGGCACCAGACCCTCAATGCCCTTAAATTTTACCTCGTTAAAATATTTAAAGTGTACTCATTCCGATTGCGAGACCTCGTAAGAGTCCCGTATCGTTATTTTTCGTCACTACCTACCCGTACCTCCCCCCTGTGCGGGGTACAATATTGATATGATATTAAAATAATACCATTAATAAATAACATAATAAAAGACCACCACTTTTATAGAGACATAACGCCACTGTGTGGCGCCGCCATCAGTCTCCTTAGACTCGGTACTTTGTCGTCGCCGTCGACTTCGCACCTTCGCCCCATATAGTAGTGGCGCGGCGCGACGGGCCTAATGTGTAAGTGAAAAAAAAAAAAAAAAATTAAATTAATTGTTATTTTACAATATCTTCTAATATGAATAAGAGTACTTTGTATTGGTACGTTTTGTTTTTTGTTTTTTTTTTTTTAAACGGAACTGAACCTAAGTGACCGGCCTGCGGCCGGGCACCCGTCTTATTCATGTTCTAACCTAACCTAACCTATCCAAACCTTTTAAAACTAGTTTGGATTCCTTTAGACCTCAGCCCACCGGCAACTACGACTAACTAAACACTGATCTAGCTATCTGGCTTTCATCAGTTTTTATTAATGCATATATTCACATTAAATCTTGAATCTAAAGTCTAAAGGTGTCAAAACTAGATTTAGGTTAGGTTAGGTTAGAACATGAATACGAGGGGTGCCCGGCCACAGGCCGGGCACTTGGGTTCAGTTCAGTCAAAAATTATATATTATTTACTATTATTTATATTTGAATGAGAATGAAAAATAGCAATTATTTTGAATAGTTTTCAGAATGAGACAGACGGGTGTGGTAGGGTAAAATCTCCAATTTAAAGTTCTCTTATTGCGTATATGTTATGTGTGTTTGCATAGTAGTTTACTATAATGGTAAGCGGTTCGTGTAACGATCTTGCGCGTCTATATTTACAAGTGTGTGGGCAGTTCGTGTATTGATTATTCGATGACGGGACCTCGTAAGAGTCCCGTATCGTTATTTTTCGTCACTACCTACCCGTACCTCCCCCCCCGTGCAGGGAGTGGGTAATTTGCGCGCCTGCTGCCTTCCTTGGATGTGGTAGCAGTTTCTCAGGCTCCCTCACCGGAATCGAACCCTGATTCCCCGTTACCCGCGACAGACAATGGTAGTCGCAGAAACTCATTCCGATTACGAGACCTCGTAAGAGTCCCGTATCGTTATTTTTCGTCACTACCTACCCCCCCCTACCTCCCCCCGTGCGGGGTACAATATTGATATGATATTAAAAAAATACCATTAATAAATAACATAATAAAAGACCACCACTTTTATAGAGACATAACGCCACATAATTATAAAAAGTATAGTGTGTGGATCTAATCAACCACCACTGGCACCAGACCCTCAATGCCCTTTAATTTTACCTCGTTAAAATATTTAAAGTGTACTCATTCCGATTGCGAGACCTCGTAAGAGTCCCGTATCGTTATTTTTCGTCACTACCTACCCGTACCTCCCCCCTGTGCGGGGTACAATATTGATATGATATTAAAATAATACCATTAATAAATAACATAATAAAAGACCACCACTTTTATAGAGACATAACGCCACATAATTATAAAAAGTATAGTGTGTGGATCTAATCAACCACCACTGGCACCAGACCCTCAATGCCCTTAAATTTTACCTCGTTAAAATATTTTAAGTGTACTCATTCCGATTGCGAGACCTCGTAAGAGTCCCGTATCGTTATTTTTCGTCACTACCTACCCGTACCTCCCCCCTGTGCGGGGTACAATATTGATATGATATTAAAATAATACCATTAATAAATAACATAATAAAAGACCACCACTTTTATAGAGACATAACGCCACTGTGTGGCGCCGCCATCAGTCTCCTTAGACTCGGTACTTTCTCGTCGCCGTCGACTTCGCACCTTCGCCCCATATAGTAGTGGCGCGGCGCGACGGGCCTAATGTGTAAGTGAAAAAAAAAAAAAAAATTAAATTAATTGTTATTTTACAATATCTTCTAATATGAATAAGAGTACTTTGTATTGGTACGTTTTGTTTTTTGTTTTTTTTTTTTTAAACGGAACTGAACCTAAGTGACCGGCCTGCGGCCGGGCACCCGTCTTATTCATGTTCTAACCTAACCTAACCTATCCAAACCTTTTAAAACTAGTTTGGATTCCTTTAGACCTCAGCCCACCGGCAACTACGACTAACTAAACACTGATCTAGCTATCTGGCTTTCATCAGTGCATCAACAGCAGCATAACTAGTATTAAAATAGTAATGAGTTTTTATTAATGCATATATTCACATTAAATCTTGAATCTAAAGTCTAAAGGTGTCAAAACTAGATTTAGGTTAGGTTAGGTTAGAACATGAATACGAGGGGTGCCCGGCCACAGGCCGGGCACTTGGGTTCAGTTCAGTCAAAAATTATATATTATTTACTATTATTTATATTTGAATGAGAATGAAAAATAGCAATTATTTTGAATAGTTTTCAGAATGAGACAGACGGGTGTGGTAGGGTAAAATCTCCAATTTAAAGTTCTCTTATTGCGTATATGTTATGTGTGTTTGCATAGTAGTTTACTATAATGGTAAGCGGTTCGTGTAACGATCTTGCGCGTCTATATTTACAAGTGTGTGGGCAGTTCGTGTATTGATTATTCGATGACGGGCCCTCGTAAGAGTCCCGTATCGTTATTTTTCGTCACTACCTACCCGTACCTCCCCCCCCGTGCAGGGAGTGGGTAATTTACGCGCCTGCTGCCTTCCTTGGATGTGGTAGCAGTTTCTCAGGCTCCCTCACCGGAATCGAACCCTGATTCCCCGTTACCCGCGACAGACAATGGTAGTCGCAGAAACTCATTCCGATTACGAGACCTCGTAAGAGTCCCGTATCGTTATTTTTCGTCACTACCTACCCCCCTACCTCCCCCCGTGCGGGGTACAATATTGATATGATATTAAAAAAATACCATTAATAAATAACATAATAAAAGACCACCACTTTTATAGAGACATAACGCCACATAATTATAAAAAGTATAGTGTGTGGATCTAATCAACCACCACTGGCACCAGACCCTCAATGCCCTTAAATTTTACCTCGTTAAAATATTTAAAGTGTACTCATTCCGATTGCGAGACCTCGTAAGAGTCCCGTATCGTTATTTTTCGTCACTACCTACCCGTACCTCCCCCCTGTGCGGGGTACAATATTGATATGATATTAAAATAATACCATTAATAAATAACATAATAAAAGACCACCACTTTTATAGAGACATAACGCCACTGTGTGGCGCCGCCATCAGTCTCCTTAGACTCGGTACTTTGTCGTCGCCGTCGACTTCGCACCTTCGCCCCATATAGTAGTGGCGCGGCGCGACGGGCCTAATGTGTAAGTGAAAAAAAAAAAAAAAAATTAAATTAATTGTTATTTTACAATATCTTCTAATATGAATAAGAGTACTTTGTATTGGTACGTTTTGTTTTTTGTTTTTTTTTTTTTTAAACGGAACTGAACCTAAGTGACCGGCCTGCGGCCGGGCAGCCGTCTTATTCATGTTCTAACCTAACCTAACCTATCCAAACCTTTTAAAACTAGTTTGGATTCCTTTAGACCTCAGCCCACCGGCAACTACGACTAACTAAACACTGATCTAGCTATCTGGCTTTCATCAGTGCATCAACAGCAGCATAACTAGTATTAAAATAGTAATGAGTTTTTATTAATGCATATATTCACATTAAATCTTGAATCTAAAGTCTAAAGGTGTCAAAACTAGATTTAGGTTAGGTTAGGTTAGAACATGAATACGAGGGGTGCCCGGCCACAGGCCGGGCACTTGGGTTCAGTTCAGTCAAAAATTATATATTATTTACTATTATTTATATTTGAATGAGAATGAAAAATAGCAATTATTTTGAATAGTTTTCAGAATGAGACAGACGGGTGTGGTAGGGTAAAATCTCCAATTTAAAGTTCTCTTATTGCGTATATGTTATGTGTGTTTGCATAGTAGTTTACTATAATGGTAAGCGGTTCGTGTAACGATCTTGCGCGTCTATATTTACAAGTGTGTGGGCAGTTCGTGTATTGATTATTCGATGACGGGACCTCGTAAGAGTCCCGTATCGTTATTTTTCGTCACTACCTACCCGTACCTCCCCCCCCGTGCAGGGAGTGGGTAATTTGCGCGCCTGCTGCCTTCCTTGGATGTGGTAGCAGTTTCTCAGGCTCCCTCACCGGAATCGAACCCTGATTCCCCGTTACCCGCGACAGACAATGGTAGTCGCAGAAACTCATTCCGATTACGAGACCTCGTAAGAGTCCCGTATCGTTATTTTTCGTCACTACCTACCCCCCTACCTCCCCCCGTGCGGGGTACAATATTGATATGATATAAAAAAAATACCATTAATAAATAACATAATAAAAGACCACCACTTTTATAGAGACATAACGCCACATAATTATAAAAAGTATAGTGTGTGGATCTAATCAACCACCACTGGCACCAGACCCTCAATGCCCTTAAATTTTACCTCGTTAAAATATTTAAAGTGTACTCATTCCGATTGCGAGACCTCGTAAGAGTCCCGTATCGTTATTTTTCGTCACTACCTACCCGTACCTCCCCCCTGTGCGGGGTACAATATTGATATGATATTAAAATAATACCATTAATAAATAACATAATAAAAGACCACCACTTTTATAGAGACATAACGCCACTGTGTGGCGCCGCCATCAGTCTCCTTAGACTCGGTACTTTGTCGTCGCCGTCGACTTCGCACCTTCGCCCCATATAGTAGTGGCGCGGCGCGACGGGCCTAATGTGTAAGTGAAAAAAAAAAAAAAAAATTAAATTAATTGTTATTTTACAATATCTTCTAATATGAATAAGAGTACTTTGTATTGGTACGTTTTGTTTTTTGTTTTTTTTTTTTTAAACGGAACTGAACCTAAGTGACCGGCCTGCGGCCGGGCACCCGTCTTATTCATGTTCTAACCTAACCTAACCTATCCAAACCTTTTAAAACTAGTTTGGATTCCTTTAGACCTCAGCCCACCGGCAACTACGACTAACTAAACACTGATCTAGCTATCTGGCTTTCATCAGTTTTTATTAATGCATATATTCACATTAAATCTTGAATCTAAAGTCTAAAGGTGTCAAAACTAGATTTAGGTTAGGTTAGGTTAGAACATGAATACGAGGGGTGCCCGGCCACAGGCCGGGCACTTGGGTTCAGTTCAGTCAAAAATTATATATTATTTACTATTATTTATATTTGAATGAGAATGAAAAATAGCAATTATTTTGAATAGTTTTCAGAATGAGACAGACGGGTGTGGTAGGGTAAAATCTCCAATTTAAAGTTCTCTTATTGCGTATATGTTATGTGTGTTTGCATAGTAGTTTACTATAATGGTAAGCGGTTCGTGTAACGATCTTGCGCGTCTATATTTACAAGTGTGTGGGCAGTTCGTGTATTGATTATTCGATGACGGGACCTCGTAAGAGTCCCGTATCGTTATTTTTCGTCACTACCTACCCGTACCTCCCCCCCCGTGCAGGGAGTGGGTAATTTGCGCGCCTGCTGCCTTCCTTGGATGTGGTAGCAGTTTCTCAGGCTCCCTCACCGGAATCGAACCCTGATTCCCCGTTACCCGCGACAGACAATGGTAGTCGCAGAAACTCATTCCGATTACGAGACCTCGTAAGAGTCCCGTATCGTTATTTTTCGTCACTACCTCCCCCCCCCTCCCTCCCCCCGTGCGGGGTACAATATTGATATGATATTAAAAAAATACCATTAATAAATAACATAATAAAAGACCACCACTTTTATAGAGACATAACGCCACATAATTATAAAAAGTATAGTGTGTGGATCTAATCAACCACCACTGGCACCAGACCCTCAATGCCCTTTAATTTTACCTCGTTAAAATATTTAAAGTGTACTCATTCCGATTGCGAGACCTCGTAAGAGTCCCGTATCGTTATTTTTCGTCACTACCTACCCGTACCTCCCCCCTGTGCGGGGTACAATATTGATATGATATTAAAATAATACCATTAATAAATAACATAATAAAAGACCACCACTTTTATAGAGACATAACGCCACATAATTATAAAAAGTATAGTGTGTGGATCTAATCAACCACCACTGGCACCAGACCCTCAATGCCCTTAAATTTTACCTCGTTAAAATATTTAAAGTGTACTCATTCCGATTGCGAGACCTCGTAAGAGTCCCGTATCGTTATTTTTCGTCACTACCTACCCGTACCTCCCCCCTGTGCGGGGTACAATATTGATATGATATTAAAATAATACCATTAATAAATAACATAATAAAAGACCACCACTTTTATAGAGACATAACGCCACTGTGTGGCGCCGCCATCAGTCTCCTTAGACTCGGTACTTTCTCGTCGCCGTCGACTTCGCACCTTCGCCCCATATAGTAGTGGCGCGGCGCGACGGGCCTAATGTGTAAGTGAAAAAAAAAAAAAAAATTAAATTAATTGTTATTTTACAATATCTTCTAATATGAATAAGAGTACTTTGTATTGGTACGTTTTGTTTTTTGTTTTTTTTTTTTTAAACGGAACTGAACCTAAGTGACCGGCCTGCGGCCGGGCACCCGTCTTATTCATGTTCTAACCTAACCTAACCTATCCAAACCTTTTAAAACTAGTTTGGATTCCTTTAGACCTCAGCCCACCGGCAACTACGACTAACTAAACACTGATCTAGCTATCTGGCTTTCATCAGTGCATCAACAGCAGCATAACTAGTATTAAAATAGTAATGAGTTTTTATTAATGCATATATTCACATTAAATCTTGAATCTAAAGTCTAAAGGTGTCAAAACTAGATTTAGGTTAGGTTAGGTTAGAACATGAATACGAGGGGTGCCCGGCCACAGGCCGGGCACTTGGGTTCAGTTCAGTCAAAAATTATATATTATTTACTATTATTTATATTTGAATGAGAATGAAAAATAGCAATTATTTTGAATAGTTTTCAGAATGAGACAGACGGGTGTGGTAGGGTAAAATCTCCAATTTAAAGTTCTCTTATTGCGTATATGTTATGTGTGTTTGCATAGTAGTTTACTATAATGGTAAGCGGTTCGTGTAACGATCTTGCGCGTCTATATTTACAAGTGTGTGGGCAGTTCGTGTATTGATTATTCGATGACGGGCCCTCGTAAGAGTCCCGTATCGTTATTTTTCGTCACTACCTACCCGTACCTCCCCCCCCGTGCAGGGAGTGGGTAATTTGCGCGCCTGCTGCCTTCCTTGGATGTGGTAGCAGTTTCTCAGGCTCCCTCACCGGAATCGAACCCTGATTCCCCGTTACCCGCGACAGACAATGGTAGTCGCAGAAACTCATTCCGATTACGAGACCTCGTAAGAGTCCCGTATCGTTATTTTTCGTCACTACCTACCCCCACCTACCTCCCCCCGTGCGGGGTACAATATTGATATGATATTAAAAAAATACCATTAATAAATAACATAATAAAAGACCACCACTTTTATAGAGACATAACGCCACATAATTATAAAAAGTATAGTGTGTGGATCTAATCAACCACCACTGGCACCAGACCCTCAATGCCCTTAAATTTTACCTCGTTAAAATATTTAAAGTGTACTCATTCCGATTGCGAGACCTCGTAAGAGTCCCGTATCGTTATTTTTCGTCACTACCTACCCGTACCTCCCCCCTGTGCGGGGTACAATATTGATATGATATTAAAATAATACCATTAATAAATAACATAATAAAAGACCACCACTTTTATAGAGACATAACGCCACTGTGTGGCGCCGCCATCAGTCTCCTTAGACTCGGTACTTTGTCGTCGCCGTCGACTTCGCACCTTCGCCCCATATAGTAGTGGCGCGGCGCGACGGGCCTAATGTGTAAGTGAAAAAAAAAAAAAAAAATTAAATTAATTGTTATTTTACAATATCTTCTAATATGAATAAGAGTACTTTGTATTGGTACGTTTTGTTTTTTGTTTTTTTTTTTTTAAACGGAACTGAACCTAAGTGACCGGCCTGCGGCCGGGCACCCGTCTTATTCATGTTCTAACCTAACCTAACCTATCCAAACCTTTTAAAACTAGTTTGGATTCCTTTAGACCTCAGCCCACCGGCAACTACGACTAACTAAACACTGATCTAGCTATCTGGCTTTCATCAGTGCATCAACAGCAGCATAACTAGTATTAAAATAGTAATGAGTTTTTATTAATGCATATATTCACATTAAATCTTGAATCTAAAGTCTAAAGGTGTCAAAACTAGATTTAGGTTAGGTTAGGTTAGAACATGAATACGAGGGGTGCCCGGCCACAGGCCGGGCACTTGGGTTCAGTTCAGTCAAAAATTATATATTATTTACTATTATTTATATTTGAATGAGAATGAAAAATAGCAATTATTTTGAATAGTTTTCAGAATGAGACAGACGGGTGTGGTAGGGTAAAATCTCCAATTTAAAGTTCTCTTATTGCGTATATGTTATGTGTGTTTGCATAGTAGTTTACTATAATGGTAAGCGGTTCGTGTAACGATCTTGCGCGTCTATATTTACAAGTGTGTGGGCAGTTCGTGTATTGATTATTCGATGACGGGACCTCGTAAGAGTCCCGTATCGTTATTTTTCGTCACTACCTACCCGTACCTCCCCCCCCGTGCAGGGAGTGGGTAATTTGCGCGCCTGCTGCCTTCCTTGGATGTGGTAGCAGTTTCTCAGGCTCCCTCACCGGAATCGAACCCTGATTCCCCGTTACCCGCGACAGACAATGGTAGTCGCAGAAACTCATTCCGATTACGAGACCTCGTAAGAGTCCCGTATCGTTATTTTTCGTCACTACCTACCCCCCCCTACCTCCCCCCGTGCGGGGTACAATATTGATATGATATTAAAAAAATACCATTAATAAATAACATAATAAAAGACCACCACTTTTATAGAGACATAACGCCACATAATTATAAAAAGTATAGTGTGTGGATCTAATCAACCACCACTGGCACCAGACCCTCAATGCCCTTTAATTTTACCTCGTTAAAATATTTAAAGTGTACTCATTCCGATTGCGAGACCTCGTAAGAGTCCCGTATCGTTATTTTTCGTCACTACCTACCCGTACCTCCCCCCTGTGCGGGGTACAATATTGATATGATATTAAAATAATACCATTAATAAATAACATAATAAAAGACCACCACTTTTATAGAGACATAACGCCACTGTGTGGCGCCGCCATCAGTCTCCTTAGACTCGGTACTTTGTCGTCGCCGTCGACTTCGCACCTTCGCCCCATATAGTAGTGGCGCGGCGCGACGGGCCTAATGTGTAAGTGAAAAAAAAAAAAAAAAAATTAAATTAATTGTTATTTTACAATATCTTCTAATATGAATAAGAGTACTTTGTATTGGTACGTTTTGTTTTTTGTTTTTTTTTTTTTAAACGGAACTGAACCTAAGTGACCGGCCTGCGGCCGGGCACCCGTCTTATTCATGTTCTAACCTAACCTAACCTATCCAAACCTTTTAAAACTAGTTTGGATTCCTTTAGACCTCAGCCCACCGGCAACTACGACTAACTAAACACTGATCTAGCTATCTGGCTTTCATCAGTTTTTATTAATGCATATATTCACATTAAATCTTGAATCTAAAGTCTAAAGGTGTCAAAACTAGATTTAGGTTAGGTTAGGTTAGAACATGAATACGAGGGGTGCCCGGCCACAGGCCGGGCACTTGGGTTCAGTTCAGTCAAAAATTATATATTATTTACTATTATTTATATTTGAATGAGAATGAAAAATAGCAATTATTTTGAATAGTTTTCAGAATGAGACAGACGGGTGTGGTAGGGTAAAATCTCCAATTTAAAGTTCTCTTATTGCGTATATGTTATGTGTGTTTGCATAGTAGTTTACTATAATGGTAAGCGGTTCGTGTAACGATCTTGCGCGTCTATATTTACAAGTGTGTGGGCAGTTCGTGTATTGATTATTCGATGACGGGACCTCGTAAGAGTCCCGTATCGTTATTTTTCGTCACTACCTACCCGTACCTCCCCCCCCGTGCAGGGAGTGGGTAATTTGCGCGCCTGCTGCCTTCCTTGGATGTGGTAGCAGTTTCTCAGGCTCCCTCACCGGAATCGAACCCTGATTCCCCGTTACCCGCGACAGACAATGGTAGTCGCAGAAACTCATTCCGATTACGAGACCTCGTAAGAGTCCCGTATCGTTATTTTTCGTCACTACCTACCCCCCCCCTACCTCCCCCCGTGCGGGGTACAATATTGATATGATATTAAAAAAATACCATTAATAAATAACATAATAAAAGACCACCACTTTTATAGAGACATAACGCCACATAATTATAAAAAGTATAGTGTGTGGATCTAATCAACCACCACTGGCACCAGACCCTCAATGCCCTTAAATTTTACCTCGTTAAAATATTTAAAGTGTACTCATTCCGATTGCGAGACCTCGTAAGAGTCCCGTATCGTTATTTTTCGTCACTACCTACCCGTACCTCCCCCCTGTGCGGGGTACAATATTGATATGATATTAAAATAATACCATTAATAAATAACATAATAAAAGACCACCACTTTTATAGAGACATAACGCCACTGTGTGGCGCCGCCATCAGTCTCCTTAGACTCGGTACTTTGTCGTCGCCGTCGACTTCGCACCTTCGCCCCATATAGTAGTGGCGCGGCGCGACGGGCCTAATGTGTAAGTGAAAAAAAAAAAAAAAAATTAAATTAATTGTTATTTTACAATATCTTCTAATATGAATAAGAGTACTTTGTATTGGTACGTTTTGTTTTTTGTTTTTTTTTTTTTAAACGGAACTGAACCTAAGTGACCGGCCTGCGGCCGGGCACCCGTCTTATTCATGTTCTAACCTAACCTAAACTATCCAAACCTTTTAAAACTAGTTTGGATTCCTTTAGACCTCAGCCCACCGGCAACTACGACTAACTAAACACTGATCTAGCTATCTGGCTTTCATCAGTTTTTATTAATGCATATATTCACATTAAATCTTGAATCTAAAGTCTAAAGGTGTCAAAACTAGATTTAGGTTAGGTTAGGTTAGAACATGAATACGAGGGGTGCCCGGCCACAGGCCGGGCACTTGGGTTCAGTTCAGTCAAAAATTATATATTATTTACTATTATTTATATTTGAATGAGAATGAAAAATAGCAATTATTTTGAATAGTTTTCAGAATGAGACAGACGGGTGTGGTAGGGTAAAATCTCCAATTTAAAGTTCTCTTATTGCGTATATGTTATGTGTGTTTGCATAGTAGTTTACTATAATGGTAAGCGGTTCGTGTAACGATCTTGCGCGTCTATATTTACAAGTGTGTGGGCAGTTCGTGTATTGATTATTCGATGACGGGACCTCGTAAGAGTCCCGTATCGTTATTTTTCGTCACTACCTACCCGTACCTCCCCCCCCGTGCAGGGAGTGGGTAATTGGCGCGCCTGCTGCCTTCCTTGGATGTGGTAGCAGTTTCTCAGGCTCCCTCACCGGAATCGAACCCTGATTCCCCGTTACCCGCGACAGACAATGGTAGTCGCAGAAACTCATTCCGATTACGAGACCTCGTAAGAGTCCCGTATCGTTATTTTTCGTCACTACCTACCCCCCCCTACCTCCCCCCGTGCGGGGTACAATATTGATATGATATTAAAAAAATACCATTAATAAATAACATAATAAAAGACCACCACTTTTATAGAGACATAACGCCACATAATTATAAAAAGTATAGTGTGTGGATCTAATCAACCACCACTGGCACCAGACCCTCAATGCCCTTTAATTTTACCTCGTTAAAATATTTAAAGTGTACTCATTCCGATTGCGAGACCTCGTAAGAGTCCCGTATCGTTATTTTTCGTCACTACCTACCCGTACCTCCCCCCTGTGCGGGGTACAATATTGATATGATATTAAAATAATACCATTAATAAATAACATAATAAAAGACCACCACTTTTATAGAGACATAACGCCACTGTGTGGCGCCGCCATCAGTCTCCTTAGACTCGGTACTTTGTCGTCGCCGTCGACTTCGCACCTTCGCCCCATATAGTAGTGGCGCGGCGCGACGGGCCTAATGTGTAAGTGAAAAAAAAAAAAAAAAATTAAATTAATTGTTATTTTACAATATCTTCTAATATGAATAAGAGTACTTTGTATTGGTACGTTTTGTTTTTTGTTTTTTTTTTTTTAAACGGAACTGAACCTAAGTGACCGGCCTGCGGCCGGGCACCCGTCTTATTCATGTTCTAACCTAACCTAACCTATCCAAACCTTTTAAAACTAGTTTGGATTCCTTTAGACCTCAGCCCACCGGCAACTACGACTAACTAAACACTGATCTAGCTATCTGGCTTTCATCAGTGCATCAACAGCAGCATAACTAGTATTAAAATAGTAATGAGTTTTTATTAATGCATATATTCACATTAAATCTTGAATCTAAAGTCTAAAGGTGTCAAAACTAGATTTAGGTTAGGTTAGGTTAGAACATGAATACGAGGGGTGCCCGGCCACAGGCCGGGCACTTGGGTTCAGTTCAGTCAAAAATTATATATTATTTACTATTATTTATATTTGAATGAGAATGAAAAATAGCAATTATTTTGAATAGTTTTCAGAATGAGACAGACGGGTGTGGTAGGGTAAAATCTCCAATTTAAAGTTCTCTTATTGCGTATATGTTATGTGTGTTTGCATAGTAGTTTACTATAATGGTAAGCGGTTCGTGTAACGATCTTGCGCGTCTATATTTACAAGTGTGTGGGCAGTTCGTGTATTGATTATTCGATGACGGGACCTCGTAAGAGTCCCGTATCGTTATTTTTCGTCACTACCTACCCGTACCTCCCCCCCCGTGCAGGGAGTGGGTAATTTGCGCGCCTGCTGCCTTCCTTGGATGTGGTAGCAGTTTCTCAGGCTCCCTCACCGGAATCGAACCCTGATTCCCCGTTACCCGCGACAGACAATGGTAGTCGCAGAAACTCATTCCGATTACGAGACCTCGTAAGAGTCCCGTATCGTTATTTTTCGTCACTACCTACCCCCCTACCTCCCCCCGTGCGGGGTACAATATTGATATGATATTAAAAAAATACCATTAATAAATAACATAATAAAAGACCACCACTTTTATAGAGACATAACGCCACATAATTATAAAAAGTATAGTGTGTGGATCTAATCAACCACCACTGGCACCAGACCCTCAATGCCCTTAAATTTTACCTCGTTAAAATATTTAAATAAATAAATAAAATAAATAAATAAACTTTTATTTCAGGCCATTAGACCCATAATTGTGTTAGTATGACAAATAACTTAAACTATGTTAGTAGGTACTTATTTCTAGCTTAACAACTAATTCTATAACTAAAAACTATAACTAAAAAGCCCGAGGGAGCCTCTTGGCGCCTATGTGCGCACCCCCCCAGCACCTCCAGAGAGGACTATCTAGTTTCCTGGCCAATGCGCTGAGAAGAGTGTTGGTACTACTCATTAGCCTGCGCATCATGGACGCGGCACGCTTGCGCATGATCGCGTAGAAATCATCCACGCGAGCATCCGCAAACATTACCGACGCACTGCAGTGTCGAGGCTTCCTCAACACCGCTCTCAGCACATTGTTATATTGAACACGCAAGGCACTGTAGGTCCGCTGCCTGTAGTCCGTCCACAGACTGCACGTGTAGAATGACTGGCAGTAAGCCCTGAATAAGGTCAGCTTTACTTGCCCAGTACAGCGCGCAAATCTGCGGGCTAACATATTGCCTCGGACCGACAGAGCCCGGCGCTCTCGTTCCATGTCACTATCATCCCTCAGGCTGTCGGTTACTACATGACCGAGATACTTGAACTCAGTTACTTGCTTCAGGGGATTACCACATAATTGTATCTTTGGTTTAAAGCTGGATAGTTTGTTCTTTCCCCTGAAAACAAGGAACTCGCTTTTTTTGGCGTTATAACTGAGTCCATTCATCTCGGCATACTCCTCACAGAGTTGCAGCAACCTTTTAAGACCCCCAACTGAGGGGCTCAGTAGAACCATGTCGTCGGCGTAGCTAAGGTTATTCATGCGTATGCCATCTATTGAACACCCGACACCAGCTCCACCGAGCCTCTCAATCAGCTGGTTCACATACAAATTAAACAGCCTAGGGGACGTCAGCCCTCCCTGTCTCACTCCACACTCCATTTTATATGGGTCACTAAGTTCATTACCCCACCTAACCACATTAGTTTGGTTACCATACCAGTATTTAAACAATGAAATCAGTTCGGGTCTCAAAGCTGATTCCTTTTCGAGCTTATGCCACAAGACGTCGTAAGCTACTAGGTCAAATGCTTTGGATAGATCCAAAAAACAGGCATAAACAGGAGTTTTCCTGTCGGTATAGTACCGCACAGCTTGCTTGAGGCACAGGATTGCGCTTTCCGTAGAGAGTTCAGGCTGAAAGCCGAACTGAGCGTCGTGTATTTTAATTGATTTACTTAGCTGTGCATCCAGCAAACTGTCCAGCACCTTAGCCACTATCGTCGCCAGCGATATCGGCCTGTAGTTGGATCTATCCGCCGCATCACCTGTTCTGTTTTTGATAATGGGCACTACTACTGTCTTCATCATGGCTTCTGGCAGGTAACTGTGGTTAATACAAAGGTTGTAGAGCAATTTGAGGACTCTGGGAAGGTGCGAACCCGCATACCTTAAGTGCTCGATGCTCAGGCCATCGTGTCCCGGTGACTTTCCATGTTTCATACTCTTTAGTGCTCCCTTGACTTCAGTAAGCGTAAAACGCACCAAGACTTCCCTGTTAACCACGATGTCCTCAGCATCGTTGTTCGTAAAGGGTATTTTAAGAGGCTCCACTTTAAATTGCTCCCTAAACATATTAGCAATCTTTTGAGATCCGCTCACTCCACCTACTTCACTCGGAAGATTCGCCCTTGCATTCAGTCTATTGGTGTGCTGCCAGAACTTGCCGAAATGCTTAGTCTCGTACGATGTGGCTAACATGTCCATTTTGATTTGCTCCTCGTTGTTCTGGCACCATTTAAGTTTATTTTTAAATACCTTGCGAGATTCCCGCATCTCGTCGTACAAGACTCCACAAGTCGGCCTCCCAGCCCACACCCATGACTGAAAACAGAGACGAGCCTTCGCATGAGCCGGTCTCACATGTTTGTTCCACCCAGTGATATATCGTTTTTTATGTCGCTGGGTAGCTCTGTGACTATATATTGCCGCATCCTGTAGTATGCTTGTAATATCCTCGTACAATCGGTCTAAGATCCGTTTATGTTCCGGGTCGTTACATAGTTCATTACAGCAATCTACCATCTCTACGGGAAAGTCTACCATCTTCAACCTATTGTTACAAAACTCAGTATAGAGACTAATCTGATCAGTGTCCCTACGTCCCCAACTTATTTTATTAAAAGCCGTCGATTGCGCGCTTTCTAGACGAGTGTGAAATAAATTGAGTTTACAATAAACCTCTACAGGATAATGATCAGACCACGACACATTGTTCACTATGTTTATACGATCAACGTATTTTCTAGCCATACTCGTTACAAGGCAGTGGTCTAGCCATCGCGAGCAGCCGTGAATGTCACTAGTATATGTAAATATATCGCTTTTATTTGACAACAGTTCGTAGTCGGCACACACCCATGATTGCTCGCTACAAAACTGTATCAATTCATTAAAAAATAATTCCCCAGGGTGTGCGTTAAAGTCGCCTAACATAAAAACCATACTAATACCGCAGTCTTCAATAATTGCATTAATTTCACTCAAGCACTCTGTAAATTCCGCTAAATTATCCGGGCAGTCTGTAGGCATATACACAGAAAAAAATAGCATCGAGTGCTCACGTACCTGACATTTGAGGGCGCACAACCTCACGCTGTCGCACTGCACTATAGACACGGACGAAAACACATTCTTACGCCATAACAGCGCGACTCCTCCGTGGGGACGGCCACGTAGAATGCCGGCTCCCGTATCAACAGCCGATGTACCCGTAGACTCAAACTCGTCGTGAATGGTGCTAAGGTAGGTAAGTTCAAACGGCAGCAGCCAGGTCTCCTGGAGTGCGACTACATCCGCAGATCCGCATAGGCTCCTCACGCTGTCCACCGACCGCTTCAAGGACTTACAGTTATAGCTAACTAGCTTTAGTGTATGTTTGTTCCCTCTAATTTTGTTTAGATCCATTATTAATGTCTACTTTTTCTGGATTTACTATGGCCTTTTTTCCATGTCTAAATAATATATATCTTCTAAAATATATACCTTCTGGCCATAATTTACTGTCCGTAAATAATAATAATTTACTTCTAGGTATATAAAATTTAAAAGAATTGTAATCTCTAGACGATTTCATAGGTACCTTTTCAGGCACAATATTTATCTGCGTCTTTTCATATACATATTCCGCAACATCACGCTCCGTGTTTTCCTTCGAAACATTATAAATATATAACGGGATTTGTAAGTCCGCTGCTTTTAGTTTTGTTGAGGAGTCTACCGTCGCTGTACCTCTCGTTCCTTTAAATCGCGATGACTTACGCCTTACGACACGAACCCACTCTCCTTCGTTGTTATTTTGCGTTTCCGCGCCACTCGGTTCGCAATTCATTGCATTACATGACATCATCGCATCAGCTGGCGGTGACGCGTGCGCTTCTACTTGTTGCACTCGTTGAACGGGCGTGACAGAGATAGGTTTACTGGTCGGCACCGCTGCCACACACGCGTAAGACGGTGACGGGTGCGCGGGAACTCGTTTTTGCATTGTCACGTTCGGCGGTGTGCCATTTGAAAGGCCAGTCATTAACCCCATCGGGCCACTTGATGAGTCGTAGCTATCTTGCAAGCAAAAACCGCCTCTCTTGGTATTGACATAAGGTTCAGTCTCTCCTGCTTCAGCCTCAGACACAATTTTCTTCTTTTCGTAGTCTCTAACGGAAATTTCAAAATCTTTTTTTGTCATATACTCCTCCTGCTTCTCTTGAAGAGCCCGCACCTGACTCTGCAGGGTAACAATATCCTTCAAAAGGCGTGTCACATCGATATGATCGAAAGTAACGGGCGGCAGCTTGTGTAGGTCTTTAGCCACAAAAGTTGGAATATCATCGGGCTCTGTACTTCGTAAAACACTAATGATATCCTCTATATTTTTCTGTTTTCGATCCTCACCCTTTCTTTTGACGAGTCTCTGTGGAATCGCCTCAAACAGCAAGCGTTTCGCCTTAAAAATTTCCTCTTCGTCGAAGGATTGCCTACAAAGAAGTGCTAAACTGACATTATCAATTGAATCTAGGGTGTTAACACAAAAACTCAGGCACTCATTCACGACCACCCGGCACTTGTCACAAGATAAGGTATCCATCTCGCACGAGGTCACGGACCTCTGACCGACCGCGCGTGCTGTCAGCCGACGACTGAAAGTTTAAAGTGTACTCATTCCGATTGCGAGACCTCGTAAGAGTCCCGTATCGTTATTTTTCGTCACTACCTACCCGTACCTCCCCCCTGTGCGGGGTACAATATTGATATGATATTAAAATAATACCATTAATAAATAACATAATAAAAGACCACCACTTTTATAGAGACATAACGCCACTGTGTGGCGCCGCCATCAGTCTCCTTAGACTCGGTACTTTGTCGTCGCCGTCGACTTCGCACCTTCGCCCCATATAGTAGTGGCGCGGCGCGACGGGCCTAATGTGTAAGTGAAAAAAAAAAAAAAAATTAAATTAATTGTTATTTTACAATATCTTCTAATATGAATAAGAGTACTTTGTATTGGTACGTTTTGTTTTTTGTTTTTTTTTTTTTAAACGGAACTGAACCTAAGTGACCGGCCTGCGGCCGGGCACCCGTCTTATTCATGTTCTAACCTAACCTAAACTATCCAAACCTTTTAAAACTAGTTTGGATTCCTTTAGACCTCAGCCCACCGGCAACTACGACTAACTAAACACTGATCTAGCTATCTGGCTTTCATCAGTTTTTATTAATGCATATATTCACATTAAATCTTGAATCTAAAGTCTAAAGGTGTCAAAACTAGATTTAGGTTAGGTTAGGTTAGAACATGAATACGAGGGGTGCCCGGCCACAGGCCGGGCACTTGGGTTCAGTTCAGTCAAAAATTATATATTATTTACTATTATTTATATTTGAATGAGAATGAAAAATAGCAATTATTTTGAATAGTTTTCAGAATGAGACAGACGGGTGTGGTAGGGTAAAATCTCCAATTTAAAGTTCTCTTATTGCGTATATGTTACGTGTGTTTGCATAGTAGTTTACTATAATGGTAAGCGGTTCGTGTAACGATCTTGCGCGTCTATATTTACAAGTGTGTGGGCAGTTCGTGTATTGATTATTCGATGACGGGCCCTCGTAAGAGTCCCGTATCGTTATTTTTCGTCACTACCTACCCGTACCTCCCCCCCCGTGCAGGGAGTGGGTAATTTGCGCGCCTGCTGCCTTCCTTGGATGTGGTAGCAGTTTCTCAGGCTCCCTCACCGGAATCGAAGCCTTATTCCCCGTTACCCGCGACAGACAATGGTAGTCGCAGAAACTCATTCCGATTACGAGACCTCGTAAGAGTCCCGTATCGTTATTTTTCGTCACTACCTACCCCCCCCTACCTCCCCCCGTGCGGGGTACAATATTGATATGATATTAAAAAAATACCATTAATAAATAACATAATAAAAGACCACCACTTTTATAGAGACATAACGCCACATAATTATAAAAAGTATAGTGTGTGGATCTAATCAACCACCACTGGCACCAGACCCTCAATGCCCTTAAATTTTACCTCGTTAAAATATTTAAAGTGTACTCATTCCGATTGCGAGACCTCGTAAGAGTCCCGTATCGTTATTTTTCGTCACTACCTACCCGTACCTCCCCCCTGTGCGGGGTACAATATTGATATGATATTAAAATAATACCATTAATAAATAACATAATAAAAGACCACCACTTTTATAGAGACATAACGCCACTGTGTGGCGCCGCCATCAGTCTCCTTAGACTCGGTACTTTGTCGTCGCCGTCGACTTCGCACCTTCGCCCCATATAGTAGTGGCGCGGCGCGACGGGCCTAATGTGTAAGTGAAAAAAAAAAAAAAAAATTAAATTAATTGTTATTTTACAATATCTTCTAATATGAATAAGAGTACTTTGTATTGGTACGTTTTGTTTTTTGTTTTTTTTTTTTAAACGGAACTGAACCTAAGTGACCGGCCTGCGGCCGGGCACCCGTCTTATTCATGTTCTAACCTAACCTAACCTATCCAAACCTTTTAAAACTAGTTTGGATTCCTTTAGACCTCAGCCCACCGGCAACTACGACTAACTAAACACTGATCTAGCTATCTGGCTTTCATCAGTGCATCAACAGCAGCATAACTAGTATTAAAATAGTAATGAGTTTTTATTAATGCATATATTCACATTAAATCTTGAATCTAAAGTCTAAAGGTGTCAAAACTAGATTTAGGTTAGGTTAGGTTAGAACATGAATACGAGGGGTGCCCGGCCACAGGCCGGGCACTTGGGTTCAGTTCAGTCAAAAATTATATATTATTTACTATTATTTATATTTGAATGAGAATGAAAAATAGCAATTATTTTGAATAGTTTTCAGAATGAGACAGACGGGTGTGGTAGGGTAAAATCTCCAATTTAAAGTTCTCTTATTGCGTATATGTTATGTGTGTTTGCATAGTAGTTTACTATAATGGTAAGCGGTTCGTGTAACGATCTTGCGCGTCTATATTTACAAGTGTGTGGGCAGTTCGTGTATTGATTATTCGATGACGGGACCTCGTAAGAGTCCCGTATCGTTATTTTTCGTCACTACCTACCCGTACCTCCCCCCCCGTGCAGGGAGTGGGTAATTTGCGCGCCTGCTGCCTTCCTTGGATGTGGTAGCAGTTTCTCAGGCTCCCTCACCGGAATCGAACCCTGATTCCCCGTTACCCGCGACAGACAATGGTAGTCGCAGAAACTCATTCCGATTACGAGACCTCGTAAGAGTCCCGTATCGTTATTTTTCGTCACTACCTACCCCCCCCCTACCTCCCCCCGTGCGGGGTACAATATTGATATGATATTAAAAAAATACCATTAATAAATAACATAATAAAAGACCACCACTTTTATAGAGACATAACGCCACATAATTATAAAAAGTATAGTGTGTGGATCTAATCAACCACCACTGGCACCAGACCCTCAATGCCCTTAAATTTTACCTCGTTAAAATATTTAAAGTGTACTCATTCCGATTGCGAGACCTCGTAAGAGTCCCGTATCGTTATTTTTCGTCACTACCTACCCGTACCTCCCCCCTGTGCGGGGTACAATATTGATATGATATTAAAATAATACCATTAATAAATAACATAATAAAAGACCACCACTTTTATAGAGACATAACGCCACTGTGTGGCGCCGCCATCAGTCTCCTTAGACTCGGTACTTTGTCGTCGCCGTCGACTTCGCACCTTCGCCCCATATAGTAGTGGCGCGGCGCGACGGGCCTAATGTGTAAGTGAAAAAAAAAAAAAAAATTAAATTAATTGTTATTTTACAATATCTTCTAATATGAATAAGAGTACTTTGTATTGGTACGTTTTGTTTTTTGTTTTTTTTTTTTTAAACGGAACTGAACCTAAGTGACCGGCCTGCGGCCGGGCACCCGTCTTATTCATGTTCTAACCTAACCTAACCTATCCAAACCTTTTAAAACTAGTTTGGATTCCTTTAGACCTCAGCCCACCGGCAACTACGACTAACTAAACACTGATCTAGCTATCTGGCTTTCATCAGTGCATCAACAGCAGCATAACTAGTATTAAAATAGTAATGAGTTTTTATTAATGCATATATTCACATTAAATCTTGAATCTAAAGTCTAAAGGTGTCAAAACTAGATTTAGGTTAGGTTAGGTTAGAACATGAATACGAGGGGTGCCCGGCCACAGGCCGGGCACTTGGGTTCAGTTCAGTCAAAAATTATATATTATTTACTATTATTTATATTTGAATGAGAATGAAAAATAGCAATTATTTTGAATAGTTTTCAGAATGAGACAGACGGGTGTGGTAGGGTAAAATCTCCAATTTAAAGTTCTCTTATTGCGTATATGTTATGTGTGTTTGCATAGTAGTTTACTATAATGGTAAGCGGTTCGTGTAACGATCTTGCGCGTCTATATTTACAAGTGTGTGGGCAGTTCGTGTATTGATTATTCGATGACGGGACCTCGTAAGAGTCCCGTATCGTTATTTTTCGTCACTACCTACCCCCCCCTACCTCCCCCCGTGCGGGGTACAATATTGATATGATATTAAAAAAATACCATTAATAAATAACATAATAAAAGACCACCACTTTTATAGAGACATAACGCCACATAATTATAAAAAGTATAGTGTGTGGATCTAATCAACCACCACTGGCACCAGACCCTCAATGCCCTTTAATTTTACCTCGTTAAAATATTTAAAGTGTACTCATTCCGATTGCGAGACCTCGTAAGAGTCCCGTATCGTTATTTTTCGTCACTACCTACCCGTACCTCCCCCCTGTGCGGGGTACAATATTGATATGATATTAAAATAATACCATTAATAAATAACATAATAAAAGACCACCACTTTTATAGAGACATAACGCCACTGTGTGGCGCCGCCATCAGTCTCCTTAGACTCGGTACTTTGTCGTCGCCGTCGACTTCGCACCTTCGCCCCATATAGTAGTGGCGCGGCGCGACGGGCCTAATGTGTAAGTGAAAAAAAAAAAAAAAATTAAATTAATTGTTATTTTACAATATCTTCTAATATGAATAAGAGTTCTTTGTATTGGTACGTTTTGTTTTTTGTTTTTTTTTTTTTAAACGGAACTGAACCTAAGTGACCGGCCTGCGGCCGGGCACCCGTCTTATTCATGTTCTAACCTAACCTAACCTATCCAAACCTTTTAAAACTAGTTTGGATTCCTTTAGACCTCAGCCCACCGGCAACTACGACTAACTAAACACTGATCTAGCTATCTGGCTTTCATCAGTGCATCAACAGCAGCATAACTAGTATTAAAATAGTAATGAGTTTTTATTAATGCATATATTCACATTAAATCTTGAATCTAAAGTCTAAAGGTGTCAAAACTAGATTTAGGTTAGGTTAGGTTAGAACATGAATACGAGGGGTGCCCGGCCACAGGCCGGGCACTTGGGTTCAGTTCAGTCAAAAATTATATATTATTTACTATTATTTATATTTGAATGAGAATGAAAAATAGCAATTATTTTGAATAGTTTTCAGAATGAGACAGACGGGTGTGGTAGGGTAAAATCTCCAATTTAAAGTTCTCTTATTGCGTATATGTTATGTGTGTTTGCATAGTAGTTTACTATAATGGTAAGCGGTTCGTGTAACGATCTTGCGCGTCTATATTTACAAGTGTGTGGGCAGTTCGTGTATTGATTATTCGATGACGGGACCTCGTAAGAGTCCCGTATCGTTATTTTTCGTCACTACCTACCCGTACCTCCCCCCCCGTGCAGGGAGTGGGTAATTTGCGCGCCTGCTGCCTTCCTTGGATGTGGTAGCAGTTTCTCAGGCTCCCTCACCGGAATCGAACCCTGATTCCCCGTTACCCGCGACAGACAATGGTAGTCGCAGAAACTCATTCCGATTACGAGACCTCGTAAGAGTCCCGTATCGTTATTTTTCGTCACTACCTACCCCCCCCTACCTCCCCCCGTGCGGGGTACAATATTGATATGATATTAAAAAAATACCATTAATAAATAACATAATAAAAGACCACCACTTTTATAGAGACATAACGCCACATAATTATAAAAAGTATAGTGTGTGGATCTAATCAACCACCACTGGCACCAGACCCTCAATGCCCTTTAATTTTACCTCGTTAAAATATTTAAAGTGTACTCATTCCGATTGCGAGACCTCGTAAGAGTCCCGTATCGTTATTTTTCGTCACTACCTACCCGTACCTCCCCCCTGTGCGGGGTACAATATTGATATGATATTAAAATAATACCATTAATAAATAACATAATAAAAGACCACCACTTTTATAGAGACATAACGCCACTGTGTGGCGCCGCCATCAGTCTCCTTAGACTCGGTACTTTGTCGTCGCCGTCGACTTCGCACCTTCGCCCCATATAGTAGTGGCGCGGCGCGACGGGCCTAATGTGTAAGTGAAAAAAAAAAAAAAAAATTAAATTAATTGTTATTTTACAATATCTTCTAATATGAATAAGAGTACTTTGTATTGGTACGTTTTGTTTTTTGTTTTTTTTTTTTTAAACGGAACTGAACCTAAGTGACCGGCCTGCGGCCGGGCACCCGTCTTATTCATGTTCTAACCTAACCTAACCTATCCAAACCTTTTAAAACTAGTTTGGATTCCTTTAGACCTCAGCCCACCGGCAACTACGACTAACTAAACACTGATCTAGCTATCTGGCTTTCATCAGTGCATCAACAGCAGCATAACTAGTATTAAAATAGTAATGAGTTTTTATTAATGCATATATTCACATTAAATCTTGAATCTAAAGTCTAAAGGTGTCAAAACTAGATTTAGGTTAGGTTAGGTTAGAACATGAATACGAGGGGTGCCCGGCCACAGGCCGGGCACTTGGGTTCAGTTCAGTCAAAAATTATATATTATTTACTATTATTTATATTTGAATGAGAATGAAAAATAGCAATTATTTTGAATAGTTTTCAGAATGAGACAGACGGGTGTGGTAGGGTAAAATCTCCAATTTAAAGTTCTCTTATTGCGTATATGTTATGTATGTTTGCATAGTAGTTTACTATAATGGTAAGCGGTTCGTGTAACGATCTTGCGCGTCTATATTTACAAGTGTGTGGGCAGTTCGTGTATTGATTATTCGATGACGGGACCTCGTAAGAGTCCCGTATCGTTATTTTTCGTCACTACCTACCCGTACCTCCCCCCCCGTGCAGGGAGTGGGTAATTTGCGCGCCTGCTGCCTTCCTTGGATGTGGTAGCAGTTTCTCAGGCTCCCTCACCGGAATCGAACCCTGATTCCCCGTTACCCGCGACAGACAATGGTAGTCGCAGAAACTCATTCCGATTACGAGACCTCGTAAGAGTCCCGTATCGTTATTTTTCGTCACTACCTACCCCCCTACCACCCCCCGTGCGGGGTACAATATTGATATGATATTAAAAAAATACCATTAATAAATAACATAATAAAAGACCACCACTTTTATAGAGACATAACGCCACATAATTATAAAAAGTATAGTGTGTGGATCTAATCAACCACCACTGGCACCAGACCCTCAATGCCCTTAAATTTTACCTCGTTAAAATATTTAAAGTGTACTCATTCCGATTGCGAGACCTCGTAAGAGTCCCGTATCGTTATTTTTCGTCACTACCTACCCGTACCTCCCCCCTGTGCGGGGTACAATATTGATATGATATTAAAATAATACCATTAATAAATAACATAATAAAAGACCACCACTTTTATAGAGACATAACGCCACTGTGTGGCGCCGCCATCAGTCTCCTTAGACTCGGTACTTTGTCGTCGCCGTCGACTTCGCACCTTCGCCCCATATAGTAGTGGCGCGGCGCGACGGGCCTAATGTGTAAGTGAAAAAAAAAAAAAAAAATTAAATTAATTGTTATTTTACAATATCTTCTAATATGAATAAGAGTACTTTGTATTGGTACGTTTTGTTTTTTGTTTTTTTTTTTTTAAACGGAACTGAACCTAAGTGACCGGCCTGCGGCCGGGCACCCGTCTTATTCATGTTCTAACCTAACCTAACCTATCCAAACCTTTTAAAACTAGTTTGGATTCCTTTAGACCTCAGCCCACCGGCAACTACGACTAACTAAACACTGATCTAGCTATCTGGCTTTCATCAGTGCATCAACAGCAGCATAACTAGTATTAAAATAGTAATGAGTTTTTATTAATGCATATATTCACATTAAATCTTGAATCTAAAGTCTAAAGGTGTCAAAACTAGATTTAGGTTAGGTTAGGTTAGAACATGAATACGAGGGGTGCCCGGCCACAGGCCGGGCACTTGGGTTCAGTTCAGTCAAAAATTATATATTATTTACTATTATTTATATTTGAATGAGAATGAAAAATAGCAATTATTTTGAATAGTTTTCAGAATGAGACAGACGGGTGTGGTAGGGTAAAATCTCCAATTTAAAGTTCTCTTATTGCGTATATGTTATGTGTGTTTGCATAGTAGTTTACTATAATGGTAAGCGGTTCGTGTAACGATCTTGCGCGTCTATATTTAAAAGTGTGTGGGCAGTTCGTGTATTGATTATTCGATGACGGGACCTCGTAAGAGTCCCGTATCGTTATTTTTCGTCACTACCTACCCGTACCTCCCCCCCCGTGCAGGGAGTGGGTAATTTGCGCGCCTGCTGCCTTCCTTGGATGTGGTAGCAGTTTCTCAGGCTCCCTCACCGGAATCGAACCCTGATTCCCCGTTACCCGCGACAGACAATGGTAGTCGCAGAAACTCATTCCGATTACGAGACCTCGTAAGAGTCCCGTATCGTTATTTTTCGTCACTACCTACCCCCCCCTCCCTCCCCCCGTGCGGGGTACAATATTGATATGATATTAAAAAAATACCATTAATAAATAACATAATAAAAGACCACCACTTTTATAGAGACATAACGCCACATAATTATAAAAAGTATAGTGTGTGGATCTAATCAACCACCACTGGCACCAGACCCTCAATGCCCTTTAATTTTACCTCGTTAAAATATTTAAAGTGTACTCATTCCGATTGCGAGACCTCGTAAGAGTCCCGTATCGTTATTTTTCGTCACTACCTACCCGTACCTCCCCCCTGTGCGGGGTACAATATTGATATGATATTAAAATAATACCATTAATAAATAACATAATAAAAGACCACCACTTTTATAGAGACATAACGCCACTGTGTGGCGCCGCCATCAGTCTCCTTAGACTCGGTACTTTGTCGTCGCCGTCGACTTCGCACCTTCGCCCCATATAGTAGTGGCGCGGCGCGACGGGCCTAATGTGTAAGTGAAAAAAAAAAAAAAAAATTAAATTAATTGTTATTTTACAATATCTTCTAATATGAATAAGAGTACTTTGTATTGGTACGTTTTGTTTTTTGTTTTTTTTTTTTTAAACGGAACTGAACCTAAGTGACCGGCCTGCGGCCGGGCACCCGTCTTATTCATGTTCTAACCTAACCTAACCTATCCAAACCTTTTAAAACTAGTTTGGATTCCTTTAGACCTCAGCCCACCGGCAACTACGACTAACTAAACACTGATCTAGCTATCTGGCTTTCATCAGTGCATCAACAGCAGCATAACTAGTATTAAAATAGTAATGAGTTTTTATTAATGCATATATTCACATTAAATCTTGAATCTAAAGTCTAAAGGTGTCAAAACTAGATTTAGGTTAGGTTAGGTTAGAACATGAATACGAGGGGTGCCCGGCCACAGGCCGGGCACTTGGGTTCAGTTCAGTCAAAAATTATATATTATTTACTATTATTTATATTTGAATGAGAATGAAAAATAGCAATTATTTTGAATAGTTTTCAGAATGAGACAGACGGGTGTGGTAGGGTAAAATCTCCAATTTAAAGTTCTCTTATTGCGTATATGTTATGTATGTTTGCATAGTAGTTTACTATAATGGTAAGCGGTTCGTGTAACGATCTTGCGCGTCTATATTTACAAGTGTGTGGGCAGTTCGTGTATTGATTATTCGATGACGGGACCTCGTAAGAGTCCCGTATCGTTATTTTTCGTCACTACCTACCCGTACCTCCCCCCCCGTGCAGGGAGTGGGTAATTTGCGCGCCTGCTGCCTTCCTTGGATGTGGTAGCAGTTTCTCAGGCTCCCTCACCGGAATCGAACCCTGATTCCCCGTTACCCGCGACAGACAATGGTAGTCGCAGAAACTCATTCCGATTACGAGACCTCGTAAGAGTCCCGTATCGTTATTTTTCGTCACTACCTACCCCCCTACCACCCCCCGTGCGGGGTACAATATTGATATGATATTAAAAAAATACCATTAATAAATAACATAATAAAAGACCACCACTTTTATAGAGACATAACGCCACATAATTATAAAAAGTATAGTGTGTGGATCTAATCAACCACCACTGGCACCAGACCCTCAATGCCCTTAAATTTTACCTCGTTAAAATATTTAAAGTGTACTCATTCCGATTGCGAGACCTCGTAAGAGTCCCGTATCGTTATTTTTCGTCACTACCTACCCGTACCTCCCCCCTGTGCGGGGTACAATATTGATATGATATTAAAATAATACCATTAATAAATAACATAATAAAAGACCACCACTTTTATAGAGACATAACGCCACTGTGTGGCGCCGCCATCAGTCTCCTTAGACTCGGTACTTTGTCGTCGCCGTCGACTTCGCACCTTCGCCCCATATAGTAGTGGCGCGGCGCGACGGGCCTAATGTGTAAGTGAAAAAAAAAAAAAAAAATTAAATTAATTGTTATTTTACAATATCTTCTAATATGAATAAGAGTACTTTGTATTGGTACGTTTTGTTTTTTGTTTTTTTTTTTTTAAACGGAACTGAACCTAAGTGACCGGCCTGCGGCCGGGCACCCGTCTTATTCATGTTCTAACCTAACCTAACCTATCCAAACCTTTTAAAACTAGTTTGGATTCCTTTAGACCTCAGCCCACCGGCAACTACGACTAACTAAACACTGATCTAGCTATCTGGCTTTCATCAGTGCATCAACAGCAGCATAACTAGTATTAAAATAGTAATGAGTTTTTATTAATGCATATATTCACATTAAATCTTGAATCTAAAGTCTAAAGGTGTCAAAACTAGATTTAGGTTAGGTTAGGTTAGAACATGAATACGAGGGGTGCCCGGCCACAGGCCGGGCACTTGGGTTCAGTTCAGTCAAAAATTATATATTATTTACTATTATTTATATTTGAATGAGAATGAAAAATAGCAATTATTTTGAATAGTTTTCAGAATGAGACAGACGGGTGTGGTAGGGTAAAATCTCCAATTTAAAGTTCTCTTATTGCGTATATGTTATGTGTGTTTGCATAGTAGTTTACTATAATGGTAAGCGGTTCGTGTAACGATCTTGCGCGTCTATATTTAAAAGTGTGTGGGCAGTTCGTGTATTGATTATTCGATGACGGGACCTCGTAAGAGTCCCGTATCGTTATTTTTCGTCACTACCTACCCGTACCTCCCCCCCCGTGCAGGGAGTGGGTAATTTGCGCGCCTGCTGCCTTCCTTGGATGTGGTAGCAGTTTCTCAGGCTCCCTCACCGGAATCGAACCCTGATTCCCCGTTACCCGCGACAGACAATGGTAGTCGCAGAAACTCATTCCGATTACGAGACCTCGTAAGAGTCCCGTATCGTTATTTTTCGTCACTACCTACCCCCCCCTACCTCCCCCCGTGCGGGGTACAATATTGATATGATATTAAAAAAATACCATTAATAAATAACATAATAAAAGACCACCACTTTTATAGAGACATAACGCCACATAATTATAAAAAGTATAGTGTGTGGATCTAATCAACCACCACTGGCACCAGACCCTCAATGCCCTTTAATTTTACCTCGTTAAAATATTTAAAGTGTACTCATTCCGATTGCGAGACCTCGTAAGAGTCCCGTATCGTTATTTTTCGTCACTACCTACCCGTACCTCCCCCCTGTGCGGGGTACAATATTGATATGATATTAAAATAATACCATTAATAAATAACATAATAAAAGACCACCACTTTTATAGAGACATAACGCCACTGTGTGGCGCCGCCATCAGTCTCCTTAGACTCGGTACTTTGTCGTCGCCGTCGACTTCGCACCTTCGCCCCATATAGTAGTGGCGCGGCGCGACGGGCCTAATGTGTAAGTGAAAAAAAAAAAAAAAAATTAAATTAATTGTTATTTTACAATATCTTCTAATATGAATAAGAGTACTTTGTATTGGTACGTTTTGTTTTTTGTTTTTTTTTTTTTAAACGGAACTGAACCTAAGTGACCGGCCTGCGGCCGGGCACCCGTCTTATTCATGTTCTAACCTAACCTAAACTATCCAAACCTTTTAAAACTAGTTTGGATTCCTTTAGACCTCAGCCCACCGGCAACTACGACTAACTAAACACTGATCTAGCTATCTGGCTTTCATCAGTTTTTATTAATGCATATATTCACATTAAATCTTGAATCTAAAGTCTAAAGGTGTCAAAACTAGATTTAGGTTAGGTTAGGTTAGAACATGAATACGAGGGGTGCCCGGCCACAGGCCGGGCACTTGGGTTCAGTTCAGTCAAAAATTATATATTATTTACTATTATTTATATTTGAATGAGAATGAAAAATAGCAATTATTTTGAATAGTTTTCAGAATGAGACAGACGGGTGTGGTAGGGTAAAATCTCCAATTTAAAGTTCTCTTATTGCGTATATGTTATGTGTGTTTGCATAGTAGTTTACTATAATGGTAAGCGGTTCGTGTAACGATCTTGCGCGTCTATATTTAAAAGTGTGTGGGCAGTTCGTGTATTGATTATTCGATGACGGGACCTCGTAAGAGTCCCGTATCGTTATTTTTCGTCACTACCTACCCGTACCTCCCCCCCCGTGCAGGGAGTGGGTAATTTGCGCGCCTGCTGCCTTCCTTGGATGTGGTAGCAGTTTCTCAGGCTCCCTCACCGGAATCGAACCCTGATTCCCCGTTACCCGCGACAGACAATGGTAGTCGCAGAAACTCATTCCGATTACGAGACCTCGTAAGAGTCCCGTATCGTTATTTTTCGTCACTACCTACCCCCCCCTACCTCCCCCCGTGCGGGGTACAATATTGATATGATATTAAAAAAATACCATTAATAAATAACATAATAAAAGACCACCACTTTTATAGAGACATAACGCCACATAATTATAAAAAGTATAGTGTGTGGATCTAATCAACCACCACTGGCACCAGACCCTCAATGCCCTTAAATTTTACCTCGTTAAAATATTTAAAGTGTACTCATTCCGATTGCGAGACCTCGTAAGAGTCCCGTATCGTTATTTTTCGTCACTACCTACCCGTACCTCCCCCCTGTGCGGGGTACAATATTGATATGATATTAAAATAATACCATTAATAAATAACATAATAAAAGACCACCACTTTTATAGAGACATAACGCCACTGTGTGGCGCCGCCATCAGTCTCCTTAGACTCGGTACTTTGTCGTCGCCGTCGACTTCGCACCTTCGCCCCATATAGTAGTGGCGCGGCGCGACGGGCCTAATGTGTAAGTGAAAAAAAAAAAAAAAAATTAAATTAATTGTTATTTTACAATATCTTCTAATATGAATAAGAGTACTTTGTATTGGTACGTTTTGTTTTTTGTTTTTTTTTTTTTAAACGGAACTGAACCTAAGTGACCGGCCTGCGGCCGGGCACCCGTCTTATTCATGTTCTAACCTAACCTAACCTATCCAAACCTTTTAAAACTAGTTTGGATTCCTTTAGACCTCAGCCCACCGGCAACTACGACTAACTAAACACTGATCTAGCTATCTGGCTTTCATCAGTGCATCAACAGCAGCATAACTAGTATTAAAATAGTAATGAGTTTTTATTAATGCATATATTCACATTAAATCTTGAATCTAAAGTCTAAAGGTGTCAAAACTAGATTTAGGTTAGGTTAGGTTAGAACATGAATACGAGGGGTGCCCGGCCACAGGCCGGGCACTTGGGTTCAGTTCAGTCAAAAATTATATATTATTTACTATTATTTATATTTGAATGAGAATGAAAAATAGCAATTATTTTGAATAGTTTTCAGAATGAGACAGACGGGTGTGGTAGGGTAAAATCTCCAATTTAAAGTTCTCTTATTGCGTATATGTTATGTGTGTTTGCATAGTAGTTTACTATAATGGTAAGCGGTTCGTGTAACGATCTTGCGCGTCTATATTTAAAAGTGTGTGGGCAGTTCGTGTATTGATTATTCGATGACGGGACCTCGTAAGAGTCCCGTATCGTTATTTTTCGTCACTACCTACCCGTACCTCCCCCCCCGTGCAGGGAGTGGGTAATTTGCGCGCCTGCTGCCTTCCTTGGATGTGGTAGCAGTTTCTCAGGCTCCCTCACCGGAATCGAACCCTGATTCCCCGTTACCCGCGACAGACAATGGTAGTCGCAGAAACTCATTCCGATTACGAGACCTCGTAAGAGTCCCGTATCGTTATTTTTCGTCACTACCTACCCCCCCCTACCTCCCCCCGTGCGGGGTACAATATTGATATGATATTAAAAAAATACCATTAATAAATAACATAATAAAAGACCACCACTTTTATAGAGACATAACGCCACATAATTATAAAAAGTATAGTGTGTGGATCTAATCAACCACCACTGGCACCAGACCCTCAATGCCCTTTAATTTTACCTCGTTAAAATATTTAAAGTGTACTCATTCCGATTGCGAGACCTCGTAAGAGCCCCGTATCGTTATTTTTCGTCACTACCTACCCGTACCTCCCCCCTGTGCGGGGTACAATATTGATATGATATTAAAATAATACCATTAATAAATAACATAATAAAAGACCACCACTTTTATAGAGACATAACGCCACTGTGTGGCGCCGCTATCAGTCTCCTTAGACTCGGTACTTTGTCGTCGCCGTCGACTTCGCACCTTCGCCCCATATAGTAGTGGCGCGGCGCGACGGGCCTAATGTGTAAGTGAAAAAAAAAAAAAAAAATTAAATTAATTGTTATTTTACAATATCTTCTAATATGAATAAGAGTACTTTGTATTGGTACGTCTTGTTTTTTGTTTTTTTTTTTTTAAACGGAACTGAACCGAAGTGACCGGCCTGCGGCCGGGCACCCGTCTTATTCATGTTCTAACCTAACCTAAACTATCCAAACCTTTTAAAACTAGTTTGGATTCCTTTAGACCTCAGCCCACCGGCAACTACGACTAACTAAACACTGATCTAGCTATCTGGCTTTCATCAGTTTTTATTAATGCATATATTCACATTAAATCTTGAATCTAAAGTCTAAAGGTGTCAAAACTAGATTTAGGTTAGGTTAGGTTAGAACATGAATACGAGGGGTGCCCGGCCACAGGCCGGGCACTTGGGTTCAGTTCAGTCAAAAATTATATATTATTTACTATTATTTATATTTGAATGAGAATGAAAAATAGCAATTATTTTGAATAGTTTTCAGAATGAGACAGACGGGTGTGGTAGGGTAAAATCTCCAATTTAAAGTTCTCTTATTGCGTATATGTTATGTGTGTTTGCATAGTAGTTTACTATAATGGTAAGCGGTTCGTGTAACGATCTTGCGCGTCTATATTTACAAGTGTGTGGGCAGTTCGTGTATTGATTATTCGATGACGGGACCTCGTAAGAGTCCCGTATCGTTATTTTTCGTCACTACCTACCCGTACCTCCCCCCCCGTGCAGGGAGTGGGTAATTTGCGCGCCTGCTGCCTTCCTTGGATGTGGTAGCAGTTTCTCAGGCTCCCTCACCGGAATCGAACCCTGATTCCCCGTTACCCGCGACAGACAATGGTAGTCGCAGAAACTCATTCCGATTACGAGACCTCGTAAGAGTCCCGTATCGTTATTTTTCGTCACTACCTACCCCCCCCTACCTCCCCCCGTGCGGGGTACAATATTGATATGATATTAAAAAAATACCATTAATAAATAACATAATAAAAGACCACCACTTTTATAGAGACATAACGCCACATAATTATAAAAAGTATAGTGTGTGGATCTAATCAACCACCACTGGCACCAGACCCTCAATGCCCTTTAATTTTACCTCGTTAAAATATTTAAAGTGTACTCATTCCGATTGCGAGACCTCGTAAGAGTCCCGTATCGTTATTTTTCGTCACTACCTACCCGTACCTCCCCCCTGTGCGGGGTACAATATTAATATGATATTAAAATAATACCATTAATAAATAACATAATAAAAGACCACCACTTTTATAGAGACATAACGCCACTGTGTGGCGCCGCCATCAGTCTCCTTAGACTCGTTACTTTGTCGTCGCCGTCGACTTCGCACCTTCGCCCCATATAGTAGTGGCGCGGCGCGACGGGCCTAATGTGTAAGTGAAAAAAAAAAAAAAAAATTAAATTAATTGTTATTTTACAATATCTTCTAATATGAATAAGAGTACTTTGTATTGGTACGTTTTGTTTTTTGTTTTTTTTTTTTAAACGGAACTGAACCTAAGTGACCGGCCTGCGGCCGGGCACCCGTCTTATTCATGTTCTAACCTAACCTAACCTATCCAAACCTTTTAAAACTAGTTTGGATTCCTTTAGACCTCAGCCCACCGGCAACTACGACTAACTAAACACTGATCTAGCTATCTGGCTTTCATCAGTGCATCAACAGCAGCATAACTAGTATTAAAATAGTAATGAGTTTTTATTAATGCATATATTCACATTAAATCTTGAATCTAAAGTCTAAAGGTGTCAAAACTAGATTTAGGTTAGGTTAGGTTAGAACATGAATACGAGGGGTGCCCGGCCACAGGCCGGGCACTTGGGTTCAGTTCAGTCAAAAATTATATATTATTTACTATTATTTATATTTGAATGAGAATGAAAAATAGCAATTATTTTGAATAGTTTTCAGAATGAGACAGACGGGTGTGGTAGGGTAAAATCTCCAATTTAAAGTTCTCTTATTGCGTATATGTTATGTGTGTTTGCATAGTAGTTTACTATAATGGTAAGCGGTTCGTGTAACGATCTTGCGCGTCTATATTTACAAGTGTGTGGGCAGTTCGTGTATTGATTATTCGATGACGGGACCTCGTAAGAGTCCCGTATCGTTATTTTTCATCACTACCTACCCGTACCTCCCCCCCCGTGCAGGGAGTGGGTAATTTGCGCGCCTGCTGCCTTCCTTGGATGTGGTAGCAGTTTCTCAGGCTCCCTCACCGGAATCGAACCCTGATTCCCCGTTACCCGCGACAGACAATGGCAGTCGCAGAAACTCATTCCGATTACGAGACCTCGTAAGAGTCCCGTATCGTTATTTTTCGTCACTACCTACCCCCCTACCTCCCCCCGTGCGGGGTACAATATTGATATGATATTAAAAAAATACCATTAATAAATAACATAATAAAAGACCACCACTTTTATAGAGACATAACGCCACATAATTATAAAAAGTATAGTGTGTGGATCTAATCAACCACCACTGGCACCAGACCCTCAATGCCCTTTAATTTTACCTCGTTAAAATATTTAAAGTGTACTCATTCCGATTGCGAGACCTCGTAAGAGTCCCGTATCGTTATTTTTCGTCACTACCTACCCGTACCTCCCCCCTGTGCGGGGTACAATATTGATATGATATTAAAATAATACCATTAATAAATAACATAATAAAAGACCACCACTTTTATAGAGACATAACGCCACTGTGTGGCGCCGCCATCAGTCTCCTTAGACTCGGTACTTTGTCGTCGCCGTCGACTTCGCACCTTCGCCCCATATAGTAGTGGCGCGGCGCGACGGGCCTAATGTGTAAGTGAAAAAAAAAAAAAAAAATTAAATTATTGTTTTTTTTTTTTTAAACGGAACTGAACCTAAGTGACCGGCCTGCGGCCGGGCACCCGTCTTATTCATGTTCTAACCTAACCTAACCTATCCAAACCTTTTAAAACTAGTTTGGATTCCTTTAGACCTCAGCCCACCGGCAACTACGACTAACTAAACACTGATCTAGCTATCTGGCTTTCATCAGTGCATCAACAGCAGCATAACTAGTATTAAAATAGTAATGAGTTTTTATTAATGCATATATTCACATTAAATCTTGAATCTAAAGTCTAAAGGTGTCAAAACTAGATTTAGGTTAGGTTAGGTTAGAACATGAATACGAGGGGTGCCCGGCCACAGGCCGGGCACTTGGGTTCAGTTCAGTCAAAAATTATATATTATTTACTATTATTTATATTTGAATGAGAATGAAAAATAGCAATTATTTTGAATAGTTTTCAGAATGAGACAGACGGGTGTGGTAGGGTAAAATCTCCAATTTAAAGTTCTCTTATTGCGTATATGTTATGTGTGTTTGCATAGTAGTTTACTATAATGGTAAGCGGTTCGTGTAACGATCTTGCGCGTCTATATTTACAAGTGTGTGGGCAGTTCGTGTATTGATTATTCGATGACGGGACCTCGTAAGAGTCCCGTATCGTTATTTTTCGTCACTACCTACCCGTACCTCCCCCCCCGTGCAGGGAGTGGGTAATTTGCGCGCCTGCTGCCTTCCTTGGATGTGGTAGCAGTTTCTCAGGCTCCCTCACCGGAATCGAACCCTGATTCCCCGTTACCCGCGACAGACAATGGTAGTCGCAGAAACTCATTCCGATTACGAGACCTCGTAAGAGTCCCGTATCGTTATTTTTCGTCACTACCTACCCCCCCCTACCTCCCCCCGTGCGGGGTACAATATTGATATGATATTAAAAAAATACCATTAATAAATAACATAATAAAAGACCACATTATATATTATATATTATTTACTATTATTTATATTTGAATGAGAATGAAAAATAGCAATTATTTTGAATAGTTTTCAGAATGAGACAGACGGGTGTGGTAGGGTAAAATCTCCAATTTAAAGTTCTCTTATTGCGTATATGTTATGTGTGTTTGCATAGTAGTTTACTATAATGGTAAGCGGTTCGTGTAACGATCTTGCGCGTCTATATTTACAAGTGTGTGGGCAGTTCGTGTATTGATTATTCGATGACGGGCCCTCGTAAGAGTCCCGTATCGTTATTTTTCGTCACTACCTACCCGTACCTCCCCCCCCGTGCAGGGAGTGGGTAATTTGCGCGCCTGCTGCCTTCCTTGGATGTGGTAGCAGTTTCTCAGGCTCCCTCACCGGAATCGAACCCTGATTCCCCGTTACCCGCGACAGACAATGGTAGTCGCAGAAACTCATTCCGATTACGAGACCTCGTAAGAGTCCCGTATCGTTATTTTTCGTCACTACCTACCCCCCCCTACCTCCCCCCGTGCGGGGTACAATATTGATATGATATTAAAAAAATACCATTAATAAATAACATAATAAAAGACCACATTATATATTATATATTATTTACTATTATTTATATTTGAATGAGAATGAAAAATAGCAATTATTTTGAATAGTTTTCAGAATGAGACAGACGGGTGTGGTAGGGTAAAATCTCCAATTTAAAGTTCTCTTATTGCGTATATGTTATGTGTGTTTGCATAGTAGTTTACTATAATGGTAAGCGGTTCGTGTAACGATCTTGCGCGTCTATATTTACAAGTATGTGGGCAGTTCGTGTATTGATTATTCGATGACGGGCCCTCGTAAGAGTCCCGTATCGTTATTTTTCGTCACTACCTACCCGTACCTCCCCCCCCGTGCAGGGAGTGGGTAATTTGCGCGCCTGCTGCCTTCCTTGGATGTGGTAGCAGTTTCTCAGGCTCCCTCACCGGAATCGAACCCTGATTCCCCGTTACCCGCGACAGACAATGGTAGTCGCAGAAACTCATTCCGATTACGAGACCTCGTAAGAGTCCCGTATCGTTATTTTTCGTCACTACCTACCCCCCTACCACCCCCCGTGCGGGGTACAATATTGATATGATATTAAAAAAATACCATTAATAAATAACATAATAAAAGACCACCACTTTTATAGAGACATAACGCCACATAATTATAAAAAGTATAGTGTGTGGATCTAATCAACCACCACTGGCACCAGACCCTCAATGCCCTTAAATTTTACCTCGTTAAAATATTTAAAGTGTACTCATTCCGATTGCGAGACCTCGTAAGAGTCCCGTATCGTTATTTTTCGTCACTACCTACCCGTACCTCCCCCCTGTGCGGGGTACAATATTGATATGATATTAAAATAATACCATTAATAAATAACATAATAAAAGACCACCACTTTTATAGAGACATAACGCCACTGTGTGGCGCCGCCATCAGTCTCCTTAGACTCGGTACTTTGTCGTCGCCGTCGACTTCGCACCTTCGCCCCATATAGTAGTGGCGCGGCGCGACGGGCCTAATGTGTAAGTGAAAAAAAAAAAAAAAAATTAAATTAATTGTTATTTTACAATATCTTCTAATATGAATAAGAGTACTTTGTATTGGTACGTTTTGTTTTTTGTTTTTTTTTTTTTAAACGGAACTGAACCTAAGTGACCGGCCTGCGGCCGGGCACCCGTCTTATTCATGTTCTAACCTAACCTAACCTATCCAAACCTTTTAAAACTAGTTTGGATTCCTTTAGACCTCAGCCCACCGGCAACTACGACTAACTAAACACTGATCTAGCTATCTGGCTTTCATCAGTGCATCAACAGCAGCATAACTAGTATTAAAATAGTAATGAGTTTTTATTAATGCATATATTCACATTAAATCTTGAATCTAAAGTCTAAAGGTGTCAAAACTAGATTTAGGTTAGGTTAGGTTAGAACATGAATACGAGGGGTGCCCGGCCACAGGCCGGGCACTTGGGTTCAGTTCAGTCAAAAATTATATATTATTTACTATTATTTATATTTGAATGAGAATGAAAAATAGCAATTATTTTGAATAGTTTTCAGAATGAGACAGACGGGTGTGGTAGGGTAAAATCTCCAATTTAAAGTTCTCTTATTGCGTATATGTTATGTGTGTTTGCATAGTAGTTTACTATAATGGTAAGCGGTTCGTGTAACGATCTTGCGCGTCTATATTTACAAGTGTGTGGGCAGTTCGTGTATTGATTATTCGATGACGGGACCTCGTAAGAGTCCCGTATCGTTATTTTTCGTCACTACCTACCCGTACCTCCCCCCCCGTGCAGGGAGTGGGTAATTTGCGCGCCTGCTGCCTTCCTTGGATGTGGTAGCAGTTTCTCAGGCTCCCTCACCGGAATCGAACCCTGATTCCCCGTTACCCGCGACAGACAATGGTAGTCGCAGAAACTCATTCCGATTACGAGACCTCGTAAGAGTCCCGTATCGTTATTTTTCGTCACTACCTACCCCCCCCTACCTCCCCCCGTGCGGGGTACAATATTGATATGATATTAAAAAAATACCATTAATAAATAACATAATAAAAGACCACCACTTTTATAGAGACATAACGCCACATAATTATAAAAAGTATAGTGTGTGGATCTAATCAACCACCACTGGCACCAGACCCTCAATGCCCTTAAATTTTACCTCGTTAAAATATTTAAAGTGTACTCATTCCGATTGCGAGACCTCGTAAGAGTCCCGTATCGTTATTTTTCGTCACTACCTACCCGTACCTCCCCCCTGTGCGGGGTACAATATTGATATGATATTAAAATAATACCATTAATAAATAACATAATAAAAGACCACCACTTTTATAGAGACATAACGCCACTGTGTGGCGCCGCCATCAGTCTCCTTAGACTCGGTACTTTGTCGTCGCCGTCGACTTCGCACCTTCGCCCCATATAGTAGTGGCGCGGCGCGACGGGCCTAATGTGTAAGTGAAAAAAAAAAAAAAAATTAAATTAATTGTTATTTTACAATATCTTCTAATATGAATAAGAGTACTTTGTATTGGTACGTTTTGTTTTTTGTTTTTTTTTTTAAACGGAACTGAACCTAAGTGACCGGCCTGCGGCCGGGCACCCGTCTTATTCATGTTCTAACCTAACCTAACCTATCCAAACCTTTTAAAACTAGTTTGGATTCCTTTAGACCTCAGCCCACCGGCAACTACGACTAACTAAACACTGATCTAGCTATCTGGCTTTCATCAGTGCATCAACAGCAGCATAACTAGTATTAAAATAGTAATGAGTTTTTATTAATGCATATATTCACATTAAATCTTGAATCTAAAGTCTAAAGGTGTCAAAACTAGATTTAGGTTAGGTTAGGTTAGAACATGAATACGAGGGGTGCCCGGCCACAGGCCGGGCACTTGGGTTCAGTTCAGTCAAAAATTATATATTATTTAATATTATTTATATTTGAATGAGAATGAAAAATAGCAATTATTTTGAATAGTTTTCAGAATGAGACAGACGGGTGTGGTAGGGTAAAATCTCCAATTTAAAGTTCTCTTATTGCGTATATGTTATGTGTGTTTGCATAGTAGTTTACTATAATGGTAAGCGGTTCGTGTAACGATCTTGCGCGTCTATATTTACAAGTGTGTGGGCAGTTCGTGTATTGATTATTCGATGACGGGCCCTCGTAAGAGTCCCGTATCGTTATTTTTCGTCACTACCTACCCGTACCTCCCCCCCCGTGCAGGGAGTGGGTAATTTGCGCGCCTGCTGCCTTCCTTGGATGTGGTAGCAGTTTCTCAGGCTCCCTCACCGGAATCGAACCCTGATTCCCCGTTACCCGCGACAGACAATGGTAGTCGCAGAAACTCATTCCGATTACGAGACCTCGTAAGAGTCCCGTATCGTTATTTTTCGTCACTACCTACCCCCCCCTACCTCCCCCCGTGCGGGGTACAATATTGATATGATATTAAAAAAATACCATTAATAAATAACATAATAAAAGACCACCACTTTTATAGAGACATAACGCCACATAATTATAAAAAGTATAGTGTGTGGATCTAATCAACCACCACTGGCACCAGACCCTCAATGCCCTTAAATTTTACCTCGTTAAAATATTTAAAGTGTACTCATTCCGATTGCGAGACCTCGTAAGAGTCCCGTATCGTTATTTTTCGTCACTACCTACCCGTACCTCCCCCCTGTGCGGGGTACAATATTGATATGATATTAAAATAATACCATTAATAAATCTATATATATAAAAGAAAGTCGTGTTAGTTACTTCACTTATAACTCAAGAACGGCTGAACCGATTTAGCTGAAAATTGGCAGGGAGGTAGTTTAGAGCCAGGAGAAGGACATAGGATACTTTTTATCCCGTTCGACATCATTCCCGTGTGACTTGACATGTAACGTCAGTCACTATAAAACGTGGTATAACAAAAAAGAATCAGACTTGGAATAACAAAATTGACGTATAATGACAGCTATGTAATGACGTATGGATGACTATTTGATATTTGTAAGAAATCAATAATATAACTATTTCTATTAAATAAATAATTAACATTATTGCCCAATTGCCCATTCGTATAAACAGTGAAGTGAACTATAAAACTCGGTATGGTTAAAAATTTAAGTTTTTAGGTGAAGTGAAGTTTAATTAATAATGCCGCGACCAAGACGATCGAATCTTTCCCGACAAAGCCGTGATGCAAGAAGAATACGAAATACTGCAAATGAAAGGACTGAAGAAGAACAAGAAATTGCACGTGAACAGCGCCGCGATAGTATGGCTCGACTTCGTGCTTCTCAATCACGAGAGCAAAGTGAAGCAGCCCGTGAAACAGCTCGGTTGGCAATGCAGAATCGTCGAGCGAACAACAGAGGTCAACAAATAGATAATTTGCGACGCAGAACAAGATATTTATCAAGTGCTGATTTGAATCGAGCAGCGTTTCAATACGATTGCAGCAATGATTACAGCTTGCATCCTAGCGTTTGCATTGGGCAAATGGACGTAGTTTGCGAGTATTGTGGTGCATTAAAGTTTTCCGGAGAAACGCCTGGATTATGCTGCCTTAATGGTAAAGTGAAATTGCCATTGTTGACTCCGCCACCTGAGCCATTGTATTCATTGCTTTGTGGCGAAACACAAGAATCACGCCACTTTCTTGCAAATACTCAAAAATACAATGGTTGTTTCCAGATGACGTCATTTGGGGCAGATATTATCGAAGAACGGGGATTTAATCCGACATTTAAGGTATTTATTTTTGTACTTATATAGAATGTAGTTAAAGAATAACTTACTTTATCTATTGGTACCTATGTAGTATATTTGCTAATTCTGAACTCTACTCTCCCACCGAAAAAAGTGTTTATAACCCAGTTAATACTGTCTGGTTTTTATTTTGTAGATACAAGGACAGATTCATCATCGAATTGGATCATTACTACCTTTCGAAGATACACAGAATAAATTTTTACAAATATATTTCATGGGCAACATGGAAGAACAACTTGATCGACGCCTAGAGATCAATGCAGGAATGAAGCGAGCAATTCTTCAAGACTTGCAGTGTCTGCTTCATGAACATCATGCGTTGGTCAGGTTGTTTAAGAGTGCTTTAGAGCGCATGCCAAGTGATGACTATAAAGTTGTTATCAAAGCAGATAAACGACCATCTGGAACACACGAAAGGACATTTAATGCTCCAACAGTAGACGAAGTTGCCATCCTGATTGTTGGTGAACAATTGGAAAAACGCGATATTGTGCTTACACGTCGCGATACTGGGCAACTGCAACAAATATCTGAAACTCATCGATCATATGACACATTGCAATACCCGCTGATGTTTTGGCAAGGAGAAGATGGATAATTATTTCATTTATTTGTGAAAGACACTGATTTAAAATAATGCTTATTAAAAAAATGGTTAATGTCTGTATTGTTTGCCTTTAAAATTTGCCTTTGAAATGGTTAATTATCAAATTTTTAATTTCAGGTGAAGAAACTACAAAGAAAGTTAGCTCAATGAATTATTACGCATATCGTTTGATGATTCGTCAAAATGCTGACAACTATTTGCTGCGGTTTCGTCGATTGTTTCAGCAGTATTGCGTTGACATGTATGTAAAAATAGAAACGGAACGTTTAACATTCATTAGGTTGAACCAAGCCAAACTGCGTTCTGAGGAGTACATCCATTTACGTGATGCAGTTAATACTGAAGGAAATGCAGCTAATATTGGTCGATTAACTATTCTGCCGGCGACATACATTGGTAGTCCACGTCATATGCATGAATATGCACAAGATGCAATGACATATGTTCGTCATTACGGTCGGCCCGATCTCTTTATTACTTTTACCTGTAATCCAAAATGGATAGAAATTACTCAATTGCTGCTTCCCGGACAAACATCAAGTGATAGACACGACATCACAGCACGTATATTCAGGCAAAAAATTCGGTCCCTGATGAACTTTATTGTTAAACAACGCGTCTTTGGAGATACTCGATGCTGGATGTATTCAATCGAATGGCAAAAGCGAGGCCTGCCGCACGCACACATTCTTATTTGGTTAGTGGAAAGAATTCAGCCTGACCAAATAGATGATATCATATGTGCTGAGATTCCTGATTATGAAGTCGATCCAGACCTACATGATGTTGTTACTACTAATATGATTCATGGACCGTGTGGTGCCATCAATCCCCAATCACCTTGCATGGTCGATGGAAAGTGCTCTAAACGATATCCACGGAAATTAACGGCGGAGACTGTCACTGGCAATGATGGTTATCCGCTGTATCGGCGTCGATCACCAGATGACAACGGTCGAACTGTCACAACGAAAGTGAAAAGAATGGATTTCGTTGTCGACAACAGTTGGATTGTTCCATATTCGCCACTTATTTCTAAATCGTTCAAGACACATTGCAACGTTGAATACTGCAATTCAGTTAAGTCCATAAAATATATTTGCAAATATGTCACGAAAGGCAGTGATATGGCGGTTTTTGGATTGCAATCCTCGAATACCAACGATGAAATTTCACGCTATCAAGTTGGTCGTTATGTGAACTGTAATGAAGCGATTTGGCGTATATTCGCATTTCCCATTCACGAACGTCATCCTACTGTTACGCATTTGGCGGTGCATCTGGAGAATGGTCAACGAGTATATTTCACGGCTTCGAATGCTACGCAACGTGCTGAAACACCTCCAGCAACTACATTGACCAGTTTTTTTGCAATCTGCCAAAGCGATCAGTTTGCACGAACTTTGCTTTACTCGGAGATGCCACGTTATTATACTTGGAATGCTTCATCGAAGAATTTTCAAAGACGGAAGCAAGGCGATGCGGTTCCTGGGTATCCAGATGTGCGTTCTACTGATGCTCTTGGTCGTATGTATACAGTTCATCCAAAGAATAATGAATGTTTCTATTTGCGGTTGTTGCTGGTAAATGTGCGTGGGCCAACGTCATTTGAGTCACTACGAACTGTTAATGGTGTAATATTCCCAACATATCGTGCTGCATGTGAAGAATTGAAGTTATTAGAAAACGATAGTCATTGGGATACGACAATCGCTGAAGCCATTATCTGTGCATCTCCAAGTCAGATACGCACATTATTCGCTATCATAATTTCGACATGTTTTCCATCAAACCCATGTAACCTGTGGCACAAATACAAGGATAATATGTCAGAAGATATTTTACATCAAATTCGTGTCAGTTCCAGAAATCACGATATTGAGATGAATGAGGAGATACATAATCGTGCTTTACTCTTGATCGAAGATATGTGTTACCTCATGTGCGGTAATTTATTAATCAGGTTAGGAATGCCAGCACCATATCGTGAAATGAATGACGCATTTAATCGAGAATTGGAACGGGAACGTGAATATGATCACCAGGAATTAGATTTAGTAGTTCAAACGAATGTACCCCTGTTGAATTACCAACAAAAGAAAGTTTATGATACTTTAATGAAGGCAATCGATGATGAAAATGGTGGTTTATATTTCCTAGATGCCCCTGGTGGAACTGGCAAGACATTCCTCATGTCATTAGTTTTAGCAACTGTTCGGGCGAGATCTAACATAGCGGTTGCAGTTGCTTCTTCTGGAATAGCAGCCACATTGTTAGAAGGATGCCGTACGGCTCATTCAGCATTCAAATTACCGTTAAATCTTCAAACTATTGAAGAACCAACGTGTAATATTGCAAAACACTCAGCAATGGCCAAAGTTTTAGCGGTATCGAAAATCATCATCTGGGACGAATGCACAATGGCGCATAAACGTGCATTAGAAGCACTTAACCGAACATTAAAAGATTTACGCAATGACTCGAGATGTTTTGGAGGAGCAATGATTTTACTTTCTGGTGATTTCCGCCAAATACTGCCAGTAATTCCAAGATCTACGGCTGCCGACGAAATAAACGCTTGCCTCAAATCGTCAAATCTATGGCGCCATGTGAAGAAACTGCAACTGACAACAAACATGAGAGTTGCATTGCTTAATGATACATCTGCTGAAGATTTCTCGGAGCAATTGCTGACTATCGGTAATGGTCAAGTACCTGTCGATGAATCGAGCGGATTAATATCATTTCCAAATAATTTCTGTAATTTTGTCTCATCAAAAGACGAACTTATCAACAATGTATTTCCAGAAATTATTTCTAACTACAAAAATTATGAATGGATGAGTGAGCGAGCAATTTTAGCGGCTAAGAATAAAGATGTAGATGACCTAAACAACATAATTCAAAATAAGATCATTGGAACAATGCATTCATTCAAATCTATTGACTGCGTCACAAATGAAGATGAAGCCACCAACTATCCAATTGAATTTTTAAACTCTTTGGACGTGCCTGGCTTACCACCGCACAATTTACGCCTAAAGGTTGGCTCCGTAGTAATCATGCTTCGAAACATAAACCAACCAAAACTGTGCAACGGTACGCGTTTGGTGGTTAGAAAATTGATGAACAATGTAATTTACGCTACGATAATGATAGGAAAATTCAAAGGTGAGCAAGTTCTCATTCCGAGGATACCGATGATCCCAACCGATATGCCGTTTGAATTTAAAAGACTTCAATTTCCGATACGTCTTGCATTTGCCATGACCATCAACAAATCACAAGGCCAATCCTTAAAAGTTTGTGGTTTAAATCTAGAACATTCATGTTTTTCCCATGGTCAATTATACGTGGCATGTTCACGGGTCGGAAGACCATCTGCGTTGTTTGTTTTTGCGCCTGATAATAAAACAAAAAATGTCGTGTATCACAAGGTACTTAAATGAAGAGCAACCTATGTACTAAAATACAGAAATAATTATGAATGATTGATGTAGAAATTTAATTTTTTTTGTATTTTTTCCAATAAAAAAAAAATCTGCTTATTTATTGACATTAAGGCGGAACAAAGTTCGCCGGGTCAGCTAGTAACATAATAAAAGACCACCACTTTTATAGAGACATAACGCCACTGTGTGGCGCCGCCATCAGTCTCCTTAGACTCGGTACTTTGTCGTCGCCGTCGACTTCGCACCTTCGCCCCATATAGTAGTGGCGCGGCGCGACGGGCCTAATGTGTAAGTGAAAAAAAAAAAAAAAAATTAAATTAATTGTTATTTTACAATATCTTCTAATATGAATAAGAGTACTTTGTATTGGTACGTTTTGTTTTTTGTTTTTTTTTTTTTAAACGGAACTGAACCTAAGTGACCGGCCTGCGGCCGGGCACCCGTCTTATTCATGTTCTAACCTAACCTAACCTATCCAAACCTTTTAAAACTAGTTTGGATTCCTTTAGACCTCAGCCCACCGGCAACTACGACTAACTAAACACTGATCTAGCTATCTGGCTTTCATCAGTGCATCAACAGCAGCATAACTAGTATTAAAATAGTAATGAGTTTTTATTAATGCATATATTCACATTAAATCTTGAATCTAAAGTCTAAAGGTGTCAAAACTAGATTTAGGTTAGGTTAGGTTAGAACATGAATACGAGGGGTGCCCGGCCACAGGCCGGGCACTTGGGTTCAGTTCAGTCAAAAATTATATATTATTTACTATTATTTATATTTGAATGAGAATGAAAAATAGCAATTATTTTGAATAGTTTTCAGAATGAGACAGACGGGTGTGGTAGGGTAAAATCTCCAATTTAAAGTTCTCTTATTGCGTATATGTTATGTGTGTTTGCATAGTAGTTTACTATAATGGTAAGCGGTTCGTGTAACGATCTTGCGCGTCTATATTTACAAGTGTGTGGGCAGTTCGTGTATTGATTATTCGATGACGGGACCTCGTAAGAGTCCCGTATCGTTATTTTTCGTCACTACCTACCCGTACCTCCCCCCCCGTGCAGGGAGTGGGTAATTTGCGCGCCTGCTGCCTTCCTTGGATGTGGTAGCAGTTTCTCAGGCTCCCTCACCGGAATCGAACCCTGATTCCCCGTTACCCGCGACAGACAATGGTAGTCGCAGAAACTCATTCCGATTACGAGACCTCGTAAGAGTCCCGTATCGTTATTTTTCGTCACTACCTACCCCCCTACCTCCCCCCGTGCGGGGTACAATATTGATATGATATTAAAAAAATACCATTAATAAATAACATAATAAAAGACCACCACTTTTATAGAGACATAACGCCACATAATTATAAAAAGTATAGTGTGTGGATCTAATCAACCACCACTGGCACCAGACCCTCAATGCCCTTTAATTTTACCTCGTTAAAATATTTAAAGTGTACTCATTCCGATTGCGAGACCTCGTAAGAGTCCCGTATCGTTATTTTTCGTCACTACCTACCCGTACCTCCCCCCTGTGCGGGGTACAATATTGATATGATATTAAAATAATACCATTAATAAATAACATAATAAAAGACCACCACTTTTATAGAGACATAACGCCACTGTGTGGCGCCGCCATCAGTCTCCTTAGACTCGGTACTTTGTCGTCGCCGTCGACTTCGCACCTTCGCCCCATATAGTAGTGGCACGGCGCGACGGGCCTAATGTGTAAGTGAAAAAAAAAAAAAAAATTAAATTAATTGTTATTTTACAATATCTTCTAATATGAATAAGAGTACTTTGTATTGGTACGTTTTGTTTTTTGTTTTTTTTTTTTTAAACGGAACTGAACCTAAGTGACCGGCCTGCGGCCGGGCACCCGTCTTATTCATGTTCTAACCTAACCTAAACTATCCAAACCTTTTAAAACTAGTTTGGATTCCTTTAGACCTCAGCCCACCGGCAACTACGACTAACTAAACACTGATCTAGCTATCTGGCTTTCATCAGTTTTTATTAATGCATATATTCACATTAAATCTTGAATCTAAAGTCTAAAGGTGTCAAAACTAGATTTAGGTTAGGTTAGGTTAGAACATGAATACGAGGGGTGCCCGGCCACAGGCTGGGCACTTGGGTTCAGTTCAGTCAAAAATTATATATTATTTACTATTATTTATATTTGAATGAGAATGAAAAATAGCAATTATTTTGAATAGTTTTCAGAATGAGACAGACGGGTGTGGTAGGGTAAAATCTCCAATTTAAAGTTCTCTTATTGCGTATATGTTATGTGTGTTTGCATAGTAGTTTACTATAATGGTAAGCGGTTCGTGTAACGATCTTGCGCGTCTATATTTACAAGTGTGTGGGCAGTTCGTGTATTGATTATTCGATGACGGGACCTCGTAAGAGTCCCGTATCGTTATTTTTCGTCACTACCTACCCGTACCTCCCCCCCCGTGCAGGGAGTGGGTAATTTGCGCGCCTGCTGCCTTCCTTGGATGTGGTAGCAGTTTCTCAGGCTCCCTCACCGGAATCGAACCCTGATTCCCCGTTACCCGCGACAGACAATGGTAGTCGCAGAAACTCATTCCGATTACGAGACCTCGTAAGAGTCCCGTATCGTTATTTTTCGTCACTACCTACCCCCCTACCTCCCCCCGTGCGGGGTACAATATTGATATGATATTAAAAAAATACCATTAATAAATAACATAATAAAAGACCACCACTTTTATAGAGACATAACGCCACATAATTATAAAAAGTATAGTGTGTGGATCTAATCAACCACCACTGGCACCAGACCCTCAATGCCCTTAAATTTTACCTCGTTAAAATATTTAAAGTGTACTCATTCCGATTGCGAGACCTCGTAAGAGTCCCGTATCGTTATTTTTCGTCACTACCTACCCGTACCTCCCCCCTGTGCGGGGTACAATATTGATATGATATTAAAATAATACCATTAATAAATAACATAATAAAAGACCACCACTTTTATAGAGACCTAACGCCACTGTGTGGCGCCGCCATCAGTCTCCTTAGACTCGGTACTTTGTCGTCGCCGTCGACTTCGCACCTTCGCCCCATATAGTAGTGGCGCGGCGCGACGGGCCTAATGTGTAAGTGAAAAAAAAAAAAAAAAATTAAATTAATTGTTATTTTACAATATCTTCTAATATGAATAAGAGTACTTTGTATTGGTACGTTTTGTTTTTTGTTTTTTTTTTTTAAACGGAACTGAACCTAAGTGACCGGCCTGCGGCCGGGCACCCGTCTTATTCATGTTCTAACCTAACCTAACCTATCCAAACCTTTTAAAACTAGTTTGGATTCCTTTAGACCTCAGCCCACCGGCAACTACGACTAACTAAACACTGATCTAGCTATCTGGCTTTCATCAGTGCATCAACAGCAGCATAACTAGTATTAAAATAGTAATGAGTTTTTATTAATGCATATATTCACATTAAATCTTGAATCTAAAGTCTAAAGGTGTCAAAACTAGATTTAGGTTAGGTTAGGTTAGAACATGAATACGAGGGGTGCCCGGCCACAGGCCGGGCACTTGGGTTCAGTTCAGTCAAAAATTATATATTATTTACTATTATTTATATTTGAATGAGAATGAAAAATAGCAATTATTTTGAATAGTTTTCAGAATGAGACAGACGGGTGTGGTAGGGTAAAATCTCCAATTTAAAGTTCTCTTATTGCGTATATGTTATGTGTGTTTGCATAGTAGTTTACTATAATGGTAAGCGGTTCGTGTAACGATCTTGCGCGTCTATATTTACAAGTGTGTGGGCAGTTCGTGTATTGATTATTCGATGACGGGACCTCGTAAGAGTCCCGTATCGTTATTTTTCGTCACTACCTACCCGTACCTCCCCCCCCCCCGTGCAGGGAGTGGGTAATTTGCGCGCCTGCTGCCTTCCTTGGATGTGGTAGCAGTTTCTCAGGCTCCCTCACCGGAATCGAACCCTGATTCCCCGTTACCCGCGACAGACAATGGTAGTCGCAGAAACTCATTCCGATTACGAGACCTCGTAAGAGTCCCGTATCGTTATTTTTCGTCACTACCTACCCCCCTACCTCCCCCCGTGCGGGGTACAATATTGATATGATATAAAAAAAATACCATTAATAAATAACATAATAAAAGACCACCACTTTTATAGAGACATAACGCCACATAATTATAAAAAGTATAGTGTGTGGATCTAATCAACCACCACTGGCACCAGACCCTCAATGCCCTTAAATTTTACCTCGTTAAAATATTTAAAGTGTACTCATTCCGATTGCGAGACCTCGTAAGAGTCCCGTATCGTTATTTTTCGTCACTACCTACCCGTACCTCCCCCCTGTGCGGGGTACAATATTGATATGATATTAAAATAATACCATTAATAAATAACAATAAAAGACCACCACTTTTATAGAGACATAACGCCACTGTGTGGCGCCGCCATCAGTCTCCTTAGACTCGGTACTTTGTCGTCGCCGTCGACTTCGCACCTTCGCCCCATATAGTAGTGGCGCGGCGCGACGGGCCTAATGTGTAAGTGAAAAAAAAAAAAAAAATTAAATTAATTGTTATTTTACAATATCTTCTAATATGAATAAGAGTACTTTGTATTGGTACGTTTTGTTTTTTGTTTTTTTTTTTTTTAAACGGAACTGAACCTAAGTGACCGGCCTGCGGCCGGGCACCCGTCTTATTCATGTTCTAACCTAACCTAACCTATCCAAACCTTTTAAAACTAGTTTGGATTCCTTTAGACCTCAGCCCACCGGCAACTACGACTAACTAAACACTGATCTAGCTATCTGGCTTTCATCAGTGCATCAACAGCAGCATAACTAGTATTAAAATAGTAATGAGTTTTTATTAATGCATATATTCACATTAAATCTTGAATCTAAAGTCTAAAGGTGTCAAAACTAGATTTAGGTTAGGTTAGGTTAGAACATGAATACGAGGGGTGCCCGGCCACAGGCCGGGCACTTGGGTTCAGTTCAGTCAAAAATTATATATTATTTACTATTATTTATATTTGAATGAGAATGAAAAATAGCAATTATTTTGAATAGTTTTCAGAATGAGACAGACGGGTGTGGTAGGGTAAAATCTCCAATTTAAAGTTCTCTTATTGCGTATATGTTATGTGTGTTTGCATAGTAGTTTACTATAATGGTAAGCGGTTCGTGTAACGATCTTGCGCGTCTATATTTACAAGTGTGTGGGCAGTTCGTGTATTGATTATTCGATGACGGGCCCTCGTAAGAGTCCCGTATCGTTATTTTTCGTCACTACCTACCCGTACCTCCCCCCCGTGCAGGGAGTGGGTAATTTGCGCGCCTGCTGCCTTCCTTGGATGTGGTAGCAGTTTCTCAGGCTCCCTCACCGGAATCGAACCCTGATTCCCCGTTACCCGCGACAGACAATGGTAGTCGCAGAAACTCATTCCGATTACGAGACCTCGTAAGAGTCCCGTATCGTTATTTTTCGTCACTACCTACCCCCCCCTACCTCCCCCCGTGCGGGGTACAATATTGATATGATATTAAAAAAATACCATTAATAAATAACATAATAAAAGACCACCACTTTTATAGAGACATAACGCCACATAATTATAAAAAGTATAGTGTGTGGATCTAATCAACCACCACTGGCACCAGACCCTCAATGCCCTTAAATTTTACCTCGTTAAAATATTTAAAGTGTACTCATTCCGATTGCGAGACCTCGTAAGAGTCCCGTATCGTTATTTTTCGTCACTACCTACCCGTACCTCCCCCCTGTGCGGGGTACAATATTGATATGATATTAAAATAATACCATTAATAAATAACATAATAAAAGACCACCACTTTTATAGAGACATAACGCCACTGTGTGGCGCCGCCATCAGTCTCCTTAGACTCGGTACTTTGTCGTCGCCGTCGACTTCGCACCTTCGCCCCATATAGTAGTGGCGCGGCGCGACGGGCCTAATGTGTAAGTGAAAAAAAAAAAAAAAAATTAAATTATTGTTTTTTTTTTTTTAAACGGAACTGAACCTAAGTGACCGGCCTGCGGCCGGTCACCCGTCTTATTCATGTTCTAACCTAACCTAACCTATCCAAACCTTTTAAAACTAGTTTGGATTCCTTTAGACCTCAGCCCACCGGCAACTACGACTAACTAAACACTGATCTAGCTATCTGGCTTTCATCAGTGCATCAACAGCAGCATAACTAGTATTAAAATAGTAATGAGTTTTTATTAATGCATATATTCACATTAAATCTTGAATCTAAAGTCTAAAGGTGTCAAAACTAGATTTAGGTTAGGTTAGGTTAGAACATGAATACGAGGGGTGCCCGGCCACAGGCCGGGCACTTGGGTTCAGTTCAGTCAAAAATTATATATTATTTACTATTATTTATATTTGAATGAGAATGAAAAATAGCAATTATTTTGAATAGTTTTCAGAATGAGACAGACGGGTGTGGTAGGGTAAAATCTCCAATTTAAAGTTCTCTTATTGCGTATATGTTATGTGTGTTTGCATAGTAGTTTACTATAATGGTAAGCGGTTCGTGTAACGATCTTGCGCGTCTATATTTACAAGTGTGTGGGCAGTTCGTGTATTGATTATTCGATGACGGGCCCTCGTAAGAGTCCCGTATCGTTATTTTTCGTCACTACCTACCCGTACCTCCCCCCCCGTGCAGGGAGTGGGTAATTTACGCGCCTGCTGCCTTCCTTGGATGTGGTAGCAGTTTCTCAGGCTCCCTCACCGGAATCGAACCCTGATTCCCCGTTACCCGCGACAGACAATGGTAGTCGCAGAAACTCATTCCGATTACGAGACCTCGTAAGAGTCCCGTATCGTTATTTTTCGTCACTACCTACCCCCCTACCTCCCCCCGTGCGGGGTACAATATTGATATGATATTAAAAAAATACCATTAATAAATAACATAATAAAAGACCACCACTTTTATAGAGACATAACGCCACATAATTATAAAAAGTATAGTGTGTGGATCTAATCAACCACCACTGGCACCAGACCCTCAATGCCCTTAAATTTTACCTCGTTAAAATATTTAAAGTGTACTCATTCCGATTGCGAGACCTCGTAAGAGTCCCGTATCGTTATTTTTCGTCACTACCTACCCGTACCTCCCCCCTGTGCGGGGTACAATATTGATATGATATTAAAATAATACCATTAATAAATAACATAATAAAAGACCACCACTTTTATAGAGACATAACGCCACTGTGTGGCGCCGCCATCAGTCTCCTTAGACTCGGTACTTTGTCGTCGCCGTCGACTTCGCACCTTCGCCCCATATAGTAGTGGCGCGGCGCGACGGGCCTAATGTGTAAGTGAAAAAAAAAAAAAAAAATTAAATTAATTGTTATTTTACAATATCTTCTAATATGAATAAGAGTACTTTGTATTGGTACGTTTTGTTTTTTGTTTTTTTTTTTTTTAACGGAACTGAACCTAAGTGACCGGCCTGCGGCCGGGCACCCGTCTTATTCATGTTCTAACCTAACCTAACCTATCCAAACCTTTTAAAACTAGTTTGGATTCCTTTAGACCTCAGCCCACCGGCAACTACGACTAACTAAACACTGATCTAGCTATCTGGCTTTCATCAGTGCATCAACAGCAGCATAACTAGTATTAAAATAGTAATGAGTTTTTATTAATGCATATATTCACATTAAATCTTGAATCTAAAGTCTAAAGGTGTCAAAACTAGATTTAGGTTAGGTTAGGTTAGAACATGAATACGAGGGGTGCCCGGCCACAGGCCGGGCACTTGGGTTCAGTTCAGTCAAAAATTATATATTATTTACTATTATTTATATTTGAATGAGAATGAAAAATAGCAATTATTTTGAATAGTTTTCAGAATGAGACAGACGGGTGTGGTAGGGTAAAATCTCCAATTTAAAGTTCTCTTATTGCGTATATGTTATGTGTGTTTGCATAGTAGTTTACTATAATGGTAAGCGGTTCGTGTAACGATCTTGCGCGTCTATATTTACAAGTGTGTGGGCAGTTCGTGTATTGATTATTCGATGACGGGCCCTCGTAAGAGTCCCGTATCGTTATTTTTCGTCACTACCTACCCGTACCTCCCCCCCCGTGCAGGGAGTGGGTAATTTGCGCGCCTGCTGCCTTCCTTGGATGTGGTAGCAGTTTCTCAGGCTCCCTCACCGGAATCGAACCCTGATTCCCCGTTACCCGCGACAGACAATGGTAGTCGCAGAAACTCATTCCGATTACGAGACCTCGTAAGAGTCCCGTATCGTTATTTTTCGTCACTACCTACCCCCCCCTACCTCCCCCCGTGCGGGGTACAATATTGATATGATATTAAAAAAATACCATTAATAAATAACATAATAAAAGACCACCACTTTTATAGAGACATAACGCCACTGTGTGGCGCCGCCATCAGTCTCCTTAGACTCGGTACTTTGTCGTCGCCGTCGACTTCGCACCTTCGCCCCATATAGTAGTGGCGCGGCGCGACGGGCCTAATGTGTAAGTGAAAAAAAAAAAAAAATTAAATTAATTGTTATTTTACAATATCTTCTAATATGAATAAGAGTACTTTGTATTGGTACGTTTTGTTTTTTGTTTTTTTTTTTTAAACGGAACTGAACCTAAGTGACCGGCCTGCGGCCGGGCACCCGTCTTATTCATGTTCTAACCTAACCTAACCTATCCAAACCTTTTAAAACTAGTTTGGATTCCTTTAGACCTCAGCCCACCGGCAACTACGACTAACTAAACACTGATCTAGCTATCTGGCTTTCATCAGTTTTTATTAATGCATATATTCACATTAAATCTTGAATCTAAAGTCTAAAGGTGTCAAAACTAGATTTAGGTTAGGTTAGGTTAGAACATGAATACGAGGGGTGCCCGGCCACAGGCCGGGCACTTGGGTTCAGTTCAGTCAAAAATTATATATTATTTACTATTATTTATATTTGAATGAGAATGAAAAATAGCAATTATTTTGAATAGTTTTCAGAATGAGACAGACGGGTGTGGTAGGGTAAAATCTCCAATTTAAAGTTCTCTTATTGCGTATATGTTATGTGTGTTTGCATAGTAGTTTACTATAATGGTAAGCGGTTCGTGTAACGATCTTGCGCGTCTATATTTACAAGTGTGTGGGCAGTTCGTGTATTGATTATTCGATGACGGGACCTCGTAAGAGTCCCGTATCGTTATTTTTCGTCACTACCTACCCGTACCTCCCCCCCCGTGCAGGGAGTGGGTAATTTGCGCGCCTGCTGCCTTCCTTGGATGTGGTAGCAGTTTCTCAGGCTCCCTCACCGGAATCGAACCCTGATTCCCCGTTACCCGCGACAGACAATGGTAGTCGCAGAAACTCATTCCGATTACGAGACCTCGTAAGAGTCCCGTATCGTTATTTTTCGTCACTACCTACCCCCCCCTACCTCCCCCCGTGCGGGGTACAATATTGATATGATATTAAAAAAATACCATTAATAAATAACATAATAAAAGACCACCACTTTTATAGAGACATAACGCCACATAATTATAAAAAGTATAGTGTGTGGATCTAATCAACCACCACTGGCACCAGACCCTCAATGCCCTTTAATTTTACCTCGTTAAAATATTTAAAGTGTACTCATTCCGATTGCGAGACCTCGTAAGAGTCCCGTATCGTTATTTTTCGTCACTACCTACCCGTACCTCCCCCCTGTGCGGGGTACAATATTAATATGATATTAAAATAATACCATTAATAAATAACATAATAAAAGACCACCACTTTTATAGAGACATAACGCCACTGTGTGGCGCCGCCATCAGTCTCCTTAGACTCGGTACTTTGTCGTCGCCGTCGACTTCGCACCTTCGCCCCATATAGTAGTGGCGCGGTGCGACGGGCCTAATGTGTAAGTGAAAAAAAAAAAAAAATTAAATTAATTGTTATTTTACAATATCTTCTAATATGAATAAGAGTACTTTGTATTGGTACGTTTTGTTTTTTGTTTTTTTTTTTTAAACGGAACTGAACCTAAGTGACCGGCCTGCGGCCGGGCACCCGTCTTATTCATGTTCTAACCTAACCTAACCTATCCAAACCTTTTAAAACTAGTTTGGATTCCTTTAGACCTCAGCCCACCGGCAACTACGACTAACTAAACACTGATCTAGCTATCTGGCTTTCATCAGTTTTTATTAATGCATATATTCACATTAAATCTTGAATCTAAAGTCTAAAGGTGTCAAAACTAGATTTAGGTTAGGTTAGGTTAGAACATGAATACGAGGGGTGCCCGGCCACAGGCCGGGCACTTGGGTTCAGTTCAGTCAAAAATTATATATTATTTACTATTATTTATATTTGAATGAGAATGAAAAATAGCAATTATTTTGAATAGTTTTCAGAATGAGACAGACGGGTGTGGTAGGGTAAAATCTCCAATTTAAAGTTCTCTTATTGCGTATATGTTATGTGTGTTTGCATAGTAGTTTACTATAATGGTAAGCGGTTAGTGTAACGATCTTGCGCGTCTATATTTACAAGTGTGTGGGCAGTTCGTGTATTGATTATTCGATGACGGGACCTCGTAAGAGTCCCGTATCGTTATTTTTCGTCACTACCTACCCGTACCTCCCCCCCCGTGCAGGGAGTGGGTAATTTGCGCGCCTGCTGCCTTCCTTGGATGTGGTAGCAGTTTCTCAGGCTCCCTCACCGGAATCGAACCCTGATTCCCCGTTACCCGCGACAGACAATGGTAGTCGCAGAAACTCATTCCGATTACGAGACCTCGTAAGAGTCCCGTATCGTTATTTTTCGTCACTACCTACCCCCCCCTACCTCCCCCCGTGCGGGGTACAATATTGATATGATATTAAAAAAATACCATTAATAAATAACATAATAAAAGACCACCACTTTTATAGAGACATAACGCCACTGTGTGGCGCCGCCATCAGTCTCCTTAGACTCGGTACTTTGTCGTCGCCGTCGACTTCGCACCTTCGCCCCATATAGTAGTGGCGCGGCGCGACGGGCCTAATGTGTAAGTGAAAAAAAAAAAAAAAAATTAAATTATTGTTTTTTTTTTTTTAAACGGAACTGAACCTAAGTGACCGGCCTGCGGCCGGGCACCCGTCTTATTCATGTTCTAACCTAACCTAACCTATCCAAACCTTTTAAAACTAGTTTGGATTCCTTTAGACCTCAGCCCACCGGCAACTACGACTAACTAAACACTGATCTAGCTATCTGGCTTTCATCAGTGCATCAACAGCAGCATAACTAGTATTAAAATAGTAATGAGTTTTTATTAATGCATATATTCACATTAAATCTTGAATCTAAAGTCTAAAGGTGTCAAAACTAGATTTAGGTTAGGTTAGGTTAGAACATGAATACGAGGGGTGCCCGGCCACAGGCCGGGCACTTGGGTTCAGTTCAGTCAAAAATTATATATTATTTACTATTATTTATATTTGAATGAGAATGAAAAATAGCAATTATTTTGAATAGTTTTCAGAATGAGACAGACGGGTGTGGTAGGGTAAAATCTCCAATTTAAAGTTCTCTTATTGCGTATATGTTATGTGTGTTTGCATAGTAGTTTACTATAATGGTAAGCGGTTCGTGTAACGATCTTGCGCGTCTATATTTACAAGTGTGTGGGCAGTTCGTGTATTGATTATTCGATGACGGGCCCTCGTAAGAGTCCCGTATCGTTATTTTTCGTCACTACCTACCCGTACCTCCCCCCCCGTGCAGGGAGTGGGTAATTTACGCGCCTGCTGCCTTCCTTGGATGTGGTAGCAGTTTCTCAGGCTCCCTCACCGGAATCGAACCCTGATTCCCCGTTACCCGCGACAGACAATGGTAGTCGCAGAAACTCATTCCGATTACGAGACCTCGTAAGAGTCCCGTATCGTTATTTTTCGTCACTACCTACCCCCCTACCTCCCCCCGTGCGGGGTACAATATTGATATGATATTAAAAAAATACCATTAATAAATAACATAATAAAAGACCACCACTTTTATAGAGACATAACGCCACATAATTATAAAAAGTATAGTGTGTGGATCTAATCAACCACCACTGGCACCAGACCCTCAATGCCCTTAAATTTTACCTCGTTAAAATATTTAAAGTGTACTCATTCCGATTGCGAGACCTCGTAAGAGTCCCGTATCGTTATTTTTCGTCACTACCTACCCGTACCTCCCCCCTGTGCGGGGTACAATATTGATATGATATTAAAATAATACCATTAATAAATAACATAATAAAAGACCACCACTTTTATAGAGACATAACGCCACTGTGTGGCGCCGCCATCAGTCTCCTTAGACTCGGTACTTTGTTGTCGCCGTCGACTTCGCACCTTCGCCCCATATAGTAGTGGCGCGGCGCGACGGGCCTAATGTGTAAGTGAAAAAAAAAAAAAAAAATTAAATTAATTGTTATTTTACAATATCTTCTAATATGAATAAGAGTACTTTGTATTGGTACGTTTTGTTTTTTGTTTTTTTTTTTTTAAACGGAACTGAATCTAAGTGACCGGCCTGCGGCCGGGCACCCGTCTTATTCATGTTCTAACCTAACCTAACCTATCCAAACCTTTTAAAACTAGTTTGGATTCCTTTAGACCTCAGCCCACCGGCAACTACGACTAACTAAACACTGATCTAGCTATCTGGCTTTCATCAGTGCATCAACAGCAGCATAACTAGTATTAAAATAGTAATGAGTTTTTATTAATGCATATATTCACATTAAATCTTGAATCTAAAGTCTAAAGGTGTCAAAACTAGATTTAGGTTAGGTTAGGTTAGAACATGAATACGAGGGGTACAATATTGATATGATATTAAAAAAATACCATTAATAAATAACATAATAAAAGACCACCACTTTTATAGAGACATAACGCCACATAATTATAAAAAGTATAGTGTGTGGATCTAATCAACCACCACTGGCACCAGACCCTCAATGCCCTTAAATTTTACCTCGTTAAAATATTTAAAGTGTACTCATTCCGATTGCGAGACCTCGTAAGAGTCCCGTATCGTTATTTTTCGTCACTACCTACCCGTACCTCCCCCCTGTGCGGGGTACAATATTGATATGATATTAAAATAATACCATTAATAAATAACATAATAAAAGACCACCACTTTTATAGAGACATAACGCCACTGTGTGGCGCCGCCATCAGTCTCCTTAGACTCGGTACTTTGTCGTCGCCGTCGACTTCGCACCTTCGCCCCATATAGTAGTGGCGCGGCGCGACGGGCCTAATGTGTAAGTGAAAAAAAAAAAAAAAAAAAAAATTAATTGTTATTTTACAATATCTTCTAATATGAATAAGAGTACTTTGTATTGGTACGTTTTGTTTTTTGTTTTTTTTTTTTTAAACGGAACTGAACCTAAGTGACCGGCCTGCGGCCGGGCACCCGTCTTATTCATGTTCTAACCTAACCTAACCTATCCAAACCTTTTAAAACTAGTTTGGATTCCTTTAGACCTCAGCCCACCGGCAACTACGACTAACTAAACACTGATCTAGCTATCTGGCTTTCATCAGTGCATCAACAGCAGCATAACTAGTATTAAAATAGTAATGAGTTTTTATTAATGCATATATTCACATTAAATCTTGAATCTAAAGTCTAAAGGTGTCAAAACTAGATTTAGGTTAGGTTAGGTTAGAACATGAATACGAGGGGTGCCCGGCCACAGGCCGGGCACTTGGGTTCAGTTCAGTCAAAAATTATATATTATTTACTATTATTTATATTTGAATGAGAATGAAAAATAGCAATTATTTTGAATAGTTTTCAGAATGAGACAGACGGGTGTGGTAGGGTAAAATCTCCAATTTAAAGTTCTCTTATTGCGTATATGTTATGTGTGTTTGCATAGTAGTTTACTATAATGGTAAGCGGTTCGTGTAACGATCTTGCGCGTCTATATTTACAAGTGTGTGGGCAGTTCGTGTATTGATTATTCGATGACGGGCCCTCGTAAGAGTCCCGTATCGTTATTTTTCGTCACTACCTACCCGTACCTCCCCCCCCGTGCAGGGAGTGGGTAATTTACGCGCCTGCTGCCTTCCTTGGATGTGGTAGCAGTTTCTCAGGCTCCCTCACCGGAATCGAACCCTGATTCCCCGTTACCCGCGACAGACAATGGTAGTCGCAGAAACTCATTCCGATTACGAGACCTCGTAAGAGTCCCGTATCGTTATTTTTCGTCACTACCTACCCCCCTACCTCCCCCCGTGCGGGGTACAATATTGATATGATATTAAAAAAATACCATTAATAAATAACATAATAAAAGACCACCACTTTTATAGAGACATAACGCCACATAATTATAAAAAGTATAGTGTGTGGATCTAATCAACCACCACTGGCACCAGACCCTCAATGCCCTTAAATTTTACCTCGTTAAAATATTTAAAGTGTACTCATTCCGATTGCGAGACCTCGTAAGAGTCCCGTATCGTTATTTTTCGTCACTACCTACCCGTACCTCCCCCCTGTGCGGGGTACAATATTGATATGATATTAAAATAATACCATTAATAAATAACATAATAAAAGACCACCACTTTTATAGAGACATAACGCCACTGTGTGGCGCCGCCATCAGTCTCCTTAGACTCGGTACTTTGTCGTCGCCGTCGACTTCGCACCTTCGCCCCATATAGTAGTGGCGCGGCGCGACGGGCCTAATGTGTAAGTGAAAAAAAAAAAAAAAAATTAAATTAATTGTTATTTTACAATATCTTCTAATATGAATAAGAGTACTTTGTATTGGTACGTTTTGTTTTTTGTTTTTTTTTTTTTAAACGGAACTGAACCTAAGTGACCGGCCTGCGGCCGGGCACCCGTCTTATTCATGTTCTAACCTAACCTAACCTATCCAAACCTTTTAAAACTAGTTTGGATTCCTTTAGACCTCAGCCCACCGGCAACTACGACTAACTAAACACTGATCTAGCTATCTGGCTTTCATCAGTGCATCAACAGCAGCATAACTAGTATTAAAATAGTAATGAGTTTTTATTAATGCATATATTCACATTAAATCTTGAATCTAAAGTCTAAAGGTGTCAAAACTAGATTTAGGTTAGGTTAGGTTAGAACATGAATACGAGGGGTGCCCGGCCACAGGCCGGGCACTTGGGTTCAGTTCAGTCAAAAATTATATATTATTTACTATTATTTATATTTGAATGAGAATGAAAAATAGCAATTATTTTGAATAGTTTTCAGAATGAGACAGACGGGTGTGGTAGGGTAAAATCTCCAATTTAAAGTTCTCTTATTGCGTATATGTTATGTGTGTTTGCATAGTAGTTTACTATAATGGTAAGCGGTTCGTGTAACGATCTTGCGCGTCTATATTTACAAGTGTGTGGGCAGTTCGTGTATTGATTATTCGATGACGGGCCCTCGTAAGAGTCCCGTATCGTTATTTTTCGTCACTACCTACCCGTACCTCCCCCCCCGTGCAGGGAGTGGGTAATTTGCGCGCCTGCTGCCTTCCTTGGATGTGGTAGCAGTTTCTCAGGCTCCCTCACCGGAATCGAACCCTGATTCCCCGTTACCCGCGACAGACAATGGTAGTCGCAGAAACTCATTCCGATTACGAGACCTCGTAAGAGTCCCGTATCGTTATTTTTCGTCACTACCTACCCCCCCCTACCTCCCCCCCTGCGGGGTACAATATTGATATGATATTAAAAAAATACCATTAATAAATAACATAATAAAAGACCACCACTTTTATAGAGACATAACGCCACATAATTATAAAAAGTATAGTGTGTGGATCTAATCAACCACCACTGGCACCAGACCCTCAATGCCCTTAAATTTTACCTCGTTAAAATATTTAAAGTGTACTCATTCCGATTGCGAGACCTCGTAAGAGTCCCGTATCGTTATTTTTCGTCACTACCTACCCGTACCTCCCCCCTGTGCGGGGTACAATATTGATATGATATTAAAATAATACCATTAATAAATAACATAATAAAAGACCACCACTTTTATAGAGACATAACGCCACTGTGTGGCGCCGCCATCAGTCTCCTTAGACTCGGTACTTTGTCGTCGCCGTCGACTTCGCACCTTCGCCCCATATAGTAGTGGCGCGGCGCGACGGGCCTAATGTGTAAGTGAAAAAAAAAAAAAAAAATTAAATTAATTGTTATTTTACAATATCTTCTAATATGAATAAGAGTACTTTGTATTGGTACGTTTTGTTTTTTGTTTTTTTTTTTTTAAACGGAACTGAACCTAAGTGACCGGCCTGCGGCCGGGCACCCGTCTTATTCATGTTCTAACCTAACCTAACCTATCCAAACCTTTTAAAACTAGTTTGGATTCCTTTAGACCTCAGCCCACCGGCAACTACGACTAACTAAACACTGATCTAGCTATCTGGCTTTCATCAGTGCATCAACAGCAGCATAACTAGTATTAAAATAGTAATGAGTTTTTATTAATGCATATATTCACATTAAATCTTGAATCTAAAGTCTAAAGGTGTCAAAACTAGATTTAGGTTAGGTTAGGTTAGAACATGAATACGAGGGGTGCCCGGCCACAGGCCGGGCACTTGGGTTCAGTTCAGTCAAAAATTATATATTATTTACTATTATTTATATTTGAATGAGAATGAAAAATAGCAATTATTTTGAATAGTTTTCAGAATGAGACAGACGGGTGTGGTAGGGTAAAATCTCCAATTTAAAGTTCTCTTATTGCGTATATGTTATGTGTGTTTGCATAGTAGTTTACTATAATGGTAAGCGGTTCGTGTAACGATCTTGCGCGTCTATATTTACAAGTGTGTGGGCAGTTCGTGTATTGATTATTCGATGACGGGCCCTCGTAAGAGTCCCGTATCGTTATTTTTCGTCACTACCTACCCGTACCTCCCCCCCCGTGCAGGGAGTGGGTAATTTACGCGCCTGCTGCCTTCCTTGGATGTGGTAGCAGTTTCTCAGGCTCCCTCACCGGAATCGAACCCTGATTCCCCGTTACCCGCGACAGACAATGGTAGTCGCAGAAACTCATTCCGATTACGAGACCTCGTAAGAGTCCCGTATCGTTATTTTTCGTCACTACCTACCCCCTCCTACCTCCCCCCGTGCGGGGTACAATATTGATATGATATTAAAAAAATACCATTAATAAATAACATAATAAAAGACCACCACTTTTATAGAGACATAACGCCACATAATTATAAAAAGTATAGTGTGTGGATCTAATCAACCACCACTGGCACCAGACCCTCAATGCCCTTAAATTTTACCTCGTTAAAATATTTAAAGTGTACTCATTCCGATTGCGAGACCTCGTAAGAGTCCCGTATCGTTATTTTTCGTCACTACCTACCCGTACCTCCCCCCTGTGCGGGGTACAATATTGATATGATATTAAAATAATACCATTAATAAATAACATAATAAAAGACCACCACTTTTATAGAGACATAACGCCACTGTGTGGCGCCGCCATCAGTCTCCTTAGACTCGGTACTTTGTCGTCGCCGTCGACTTCGCACCTTCGCCCCATATAGTAGTGGCGCGGCGCGACGGGCCTAATGTGTAAGTGAAAAAAAAAAAAAAAAATTAAATTAATTGTTATTTTACAATATCTTCTAATATGAATAAGAGTACTTTGTATTGGTACGTTTTGTTTTTTGTTTTTTTTTTTTTAAACGGAACTGAACCTAAGTGACCGGCCTGCGGCCGGGCACCCGTCTTATTCATGTTCTAACCTAACCTAACCTATCCAAACCTTTTAAAACTAGTTTGGATTCCTTTAGACCTCAGCCCACCGGCAACTACGACTAACTAAACACTGATCTAGCTATCTGGCTTTCATCAGTGCATCAACAGCAGCATAACTAGTATTAAAATAGTAATGAGTTTTTATTAATGCATATATTCACATTAAATCTTGAATCTAAAGTCTAAAGGTGTCAAAACTAGATTTAGGTTAGGTTAGGTTAGAACATGAATACGAGGGGTGCCCGGCCACAGGCCGGGCACTTGGGTTCAGTTCAGTCAAAAATTATATATTATTTACTATTATTTATATTTGAATGAGAATGAAAAATAGCAATTATTTTGAATAGTTTTCAGAATGAGACAGACGGGTGTGGTAGGGTAAAATCTCCAATTTAAAGTTCTCTTATTGCGTATATGTTATGTGTGTTTGCATAGTAGTTTACTATAATGGTAAGCGGTTCGTGTAACGATCTTGCGCGTCTATATTTACAAGTGTGTGGGCAGTTCGTGTATTGATTATTCGATGACGGGCCCTCGTAAGAGTCCCGTATCGTTATTTTTCGTCACTACCTACCCGTACCTCCCCCCCCGTGCAGGGAGTGGGTAATTTACGCGCCTGCTGCCTTCCTTGGATGTGGTAGCAGTTTCTCAGGCTCCCTCACCGGAATCGAACCCTGATTCCCCGTTACCCGCGACAGACAATGGTAGTCGCAGAAACTCATTCCGATTACGAGACCTCGTAAGAGTCCCGTATCGTTATTTTTCGTCACTACCTACCCCCCTACCTCCCCCCGTGCGGGGTACAATATTGATATGATATTAAAAAAAAACCATTAATAAATAACATAATAAAAGACCACCACTTTTATAGAGACATAACGCCACATAATTATAAAAAGTATAGTGTGTGGATCTAATCAACCACCACTGGCACCAGACCCTCAATGCCCTTAAATTTTACCTCGTTAAAATATTTAAAGTGTACTCATTCCGATTGCGAGACCTCGTAAGAGTCCCGTATCGTTATTTTTCGTCACTACCTACCCGTACCTCCCCCCTGTGCGGGGTACAATATTGATATGATATTAAAATAATACCATTAATAAATAACATAATAAAAGACCACCACTTTTATAGAGACATAACGCCACTGTGTGGCGCCGCCATCAGTCTCCTTAGACTCGGTACTTTGTCGTCGCCGTCGACTTCGCACCTTCGCCCCATATAGTAGTGGCGCGGCGCGACGGGCCTAATATGTAAGTGAAAAAAAAAAAAAAAAATTAAATTAATTGTTATTTTACAATATCTTCTAATATGAATAAGAGTACTTTGTATTGGTACGTTTTGTTTTTTGTTTTTTTTTTTTTAAACGGAACTGAACCTAAGTGACCGGCCTGCGGCCGGGCACCCGTCTTATTCATGTTCTAACCTAACCTAACCTATCCAAACCTTTTAAAACTAGTTTGGATTCCTTTAGACCTCAGCCCACCGGCAACTACGACTAACTAAACACTGATCTAGCTATCTGGCTTTCATCAGTGCATCAACAGCAGCATAACTAGTATTAAAATAGTAATGAGTTTTTATTAATGCATATATTCACATTAAATCTTGAATCTAAAGTCTAAAGGTGTCAAAACTAGATTTAGGTTAGGTTAGGTTAGAACATGAATACGAGGGGTGCCCGGCCACAGGCCGGGCACTTGGGTTCAGTTCAGTCAAAAATTATATATTATTTACTATTATTTATATTTGAATGAGAATGAAAAATAGCAATTATTTTGAATAGTTTTCAGAATGAGACAGACGGGTGTGGTAGGGTAAAATCTCCAATTTAAAGTTCTCTTATTGCGTATATGTTATGTGTGTTTGCATAGTAGTTTACTATAATGGTAAGCGGTTCGTGTAACGATCTTGCGCGTCTATATTTACAAGTGTGTGGGCAGTTCGTGTATTGATTATTCGATGACGGGCCCTCGTAAGAGTCCCGTATCGTTATTTTTCGTCACTACCTACCCGTACCTCCCCCCCCGTGCAGGGAGTGGGTAATTTGCGCGCCTGCTGCCTTCCTTGGATGTGGTAGCAGTTTCTCAGGCTCCCTCACCGGAATCGAACCCTGATTCCCCGTTACCCGCGACAGACAATGGTAGTCGCAGAAACTCATTCCGATTACGAGACCTCGTAAGAGTCCCGTATCGTTATTTTTCGTCACTACCTACCCCCCCCTACCTCCCCCCGTGCGGGGTACAATATTGATATGATATTAAAAAAATACCATTAATAAATAACATAATAAAAGACCACCACTTTTATAGAGACATAACGCCACATAATTATAAAAAGTATAGTGTGTGGATCTAATCAACCACCACTGGCACCAGACCCTCAATGCCCTTAAATTTTACCTCGTTAAAATATTTAAAGTGTACTCATTCCGATTGCGAGACCTCGTAAGAGTCCCGTATCGTTATTTTTCGTCACTACCTACCCGTACCTCCCCCCTGTGCGGGGTACAATATTGATATGATATTAAAATAATACCATTAATAAATAACATAATAAAAGACCACCACTTTTATAGAGACATAACGCCACTGTGTGGCGCCGCCATCAGTCTCCTTAGACTCGGTACTTTGTCGTCGCCGTCGACTTCGCACCTTCGCCCCATATAGTAGTGGCGCGGCGCGACGGGCCTAATGTGTAAGTGAAAAAAAAAAAAAAAAATTAAATTAATTGTTATTTTACAATATCTTCTAATATGAATAAGAGTACTTTGTATTGGTACGTTTTGTTTTTTGTTTTTTTTTTTTTAAACGGAACTGAACCTAAGTGACCGGCCTGCGGCCGGGCACCCGTCTTATTCATGTTCTAACCTAACCTAACCTATCCAAACCTTTTAAAACTAGTTTGGATTCCTTTAGACCTCAGCCCACCGGCAACTACGACTAACTAAACACTGATCTAGCTATCTGGCTTTCATCAGTGCATCAACAGCAGCATAACTAGTATTAAAATAGTAATGAGTTTTTATTAATGCATATATTCACATTAAATCTTGAATCTAAAGTCTAAAGGTGTCAAAACTAGATTTAGGTTAGGTTAGGTTAGAACATGAATACGAGGGGTGCCCGGCCACAGGCCGGGCACTTGGGTTCAGTTCAGTCAAAAATTATATATTATTTACTATTATTTATATTTGAATGAGAATGAAAAATAGCAATTATTTTGAATAGTTTTCAGAATGAGACAGACGGGTGTGGTAGGGTAAAATCTCCAATTTCAAGTTCTCTTATTGCGTATATGTTATGTGTGTTTGCATAGTAGTTTACTATAATGGTAAGCGGTTCGTGTAACGATCTTGCGCGTCTATATTTACAAGTGTGTGGGCAGTTCGTGTATTGATTATTCGATGACGGGACCTCGTAAGAGTCCCGTATCGTTATTTTTCGTCACTACCTACCCGTACCTCCCCCCCCGTGCAGGGAGTGGGTAATTTGCGCGCCTGCTGCCTTCCTTGGATGTGGTAGCAGTTTCTCAGGCTCCCTCACCGGAATCGAACCCTGATTCCCCGTTACCCGCGACAGACAATGGTAGTCGCAGAAACTCATTCCGATTACGAGACCTCGTAAGAGTCCCGTATCGTTATTTTTCGTCACTACCTACCCCCCCCTACCTCCCCCCGTGCGGGGTACAATATTGATATGATATTAAAAAAATACCATTAATAAATAACATAATAAAAGACCACCACTTTTATAGAGACATAACGCCACATAATTATAAAAAGTATAGTGTGTGGATCTAATCAACCACCACTGGCACCAGACCCTCAATGCCCTTTAATTTTACCTCGTTAAAATATTTAAAGTGTACTCATTCCGATTGCGAGACCTCGTAAGAGTCCCGTATCGTTATTTTTCGTCACTACCTACCCGTACCTCCCCCCTGTGCGGGGTACAATATTGATATGATATTAAAATAATACCATTAATAAATAACATAATAAAAGACCACCACTTTTATAGAGACATAACGCCACATAATTATAAAAAGTATAGTGTGTGGATCTAATCAACCACCACTGGCACCAGACCCTCAATGCCCTTAAATTTTACCTCGTTAAAATATTTAAAGTGTACTCATTCCGATTGCGAGACCTCGTAAGAGTCCCGTATCGTTATTTTTCGTCACTACCTACCCGTACCTCCCCCCTGTGCGGGGTACAATATTGATATGATATTAAAATAATACCATTAATAAATAACATAATAAAAGACCACCACTTTTATAGAGACATAACGCCACTGTGTGGCGCCGCCATCAGTCTCCTTAGACTCGGTACTTTGTCGTCGCCGTCGACTTCGCACCTTCGCCCCATATAGTAGTGGCGCGGCGCGACGGGCCTAATGTGTAAGTGAAAAAAAAAAAAAAAAATTAAATTAATTGTTATTTTACAATATCTTCTAATATGAATACGAGTACTTTGTATTGGTACGTTTTGTTTTTTGTTTTTTTTTTTTTAAACGGAACTGAACCTAAGTGACCGGCCTGCGGCCGGGCACCCGTCTTATTCATGTTCTAACCTAACCTAACCTATCCAAACCTTTTAAAACTAGTTTGGATTCCTTTAGACCTCAGCCCACCGGCAACTACGACTAACTAAACACTGATCTAGCTATCTGGCTTTCATCAGTGCATCAACAGCAGCATAACTAGTATTAAAATAGTAATGAATTTTTATTAATGCATATATTCACATTAAATCTTGAATCTAAAGTCTAAAGGTGTCAAAACTAGATTTAGGTTAGGTTAGGTTAGAACATGAATACGAGGGGTGCCCGGCCACAGGCCGGGCACTTGGGTTCAGTTCAGTCAAAAATTATATATTATTTACTATTATTTATATTTGAATGAGAATGAAAAATAGCAATTATTTTGAATAGTTTTCAGAATGAGACAGACGGGTGTGGTAGGGTAAAATCTCCAATTTAAAGTTCTCTTATTGCGTATATGTTATGTGTGTTTGCATAGTAGTTTACTATAATGGTAAGCGGTTCGTGTAACGATCTTGCGCGTCTATATTTACAAGTGTGTGGGCAGTTCGTGTATTGATTATTCGATGACGGGCCCTCGTAAGAGTCCCGTATCGTTATTTTTCGTCACTACCTACCCGTACCTCCCCCCCCGTGCAGGGAGTGGGTAATTTGCGCGCCTGCTGCCTTCCTTGGATGTGGTAGCAGTTTCTCAGGCTCCCTCACCGGAATCGAACCCTGATTCCCCGTTACCCGCGACAGACAATGGTAGTCGCAGAAACTCATTCCGATTACGAGACCTCGTAAGAGTCCCGTATCGTTATTTTTCGTCACTACCTACCCCCCCCTACCTCCCCCCGTGCGGGGTACAATATTGATATGATATTAAAAAAATACCATTAATAAATAACATAATAAAAGACCACATTATATATTATATATTATTTACTATTATTTATATTTGAATGAGAATGAAAAATAGCAATTATTTTGAATAGTTTTCAGAATGAGACAGACGGGTGTGGTAGGGTAAAATCTCCAATTTAAAGTTCTCTTATTGCGTATATGTTATGTGTGTTTGCATAGTAGTTTACTATAATGGTAAGCGGTTCGTGTAACGATCTTGCGCGTCTATATTTACAAGTGTGTGGGCAGTTCGTGTATTGATTATTCGATGACGGGCCCTCGTAAGAGTCCCGTATCGTTATTTTTCGTCACTACCTACCCGTACCTCCCCCCCGTGCAGGGAGTGGGTAATTTACGCGCCTGCTGCCTTCCTTGGATGTGGTAGCAGTTTCTCAGGCTCCCTCACCGGAATCGAACCCTGATTCCCCGTTACCCGCGACAGACAATGGTAGTCGCAGAAACTCATTCCGATTACGAGACCTCGTAAGAGTCCCGTATCGTTATTTTTCGTCACTACCTACCCGTACCTCCCCCCCCGTGCAGGGAGTGGGTAATTTACGCGCCTGCTGCCTTCCTTGGATGTGGTAGCAGTTTCTCAGGCTCCCTCACCGGAATCGAACCCTGATTCCCCGTTACCCGCGACAGACAATGGTAGTCGCAGAAACTCATTCCGATTACGAGACCTCGTAAGAGTCCCGTATCGATATTTTTCGTCACTACCTACCCCCCCTACCTCCCCCCGTGCGGGGTACAATATTGATATGATATTAAAAAAATACCATTAATAAATAACATAATAAAAGACCACCACTTTTATAGAGACATAACGCCACATAATTATAAAAAGTATAGTGTGTGGATCTAATCAACCACCACTGGCACCAGACCCTCAATGCCCTTAAATTTTACCTCGTTAAAATATTTAAAGTGTACTCATTCCGATTGCGAGACCTCGTAAGAGTCCCGTATCGTTATTTTTCGTCACTACCTACCCCCCTACCTCCCCCCGTGCGGGGTACAATATTGATATGATATTAAAAAAATACCATTAATAAATAACATAATAAAAGACCACCACTTTTATAGAGACATAACGCCACATAATTATAAAAAGTATAGTGTGTGGATCTAATCAACCACCACTGGCACCAGACCCTCAATGCCCTTAAATTTTACCTCGTTAAAATATTTAAAGTGTACTCATTCCGATTGCGAGACCTCGTAAGAGTCCCGTATCGTTATTTTTCGTCACTACCTACCCGTACCTCCCCCCTGTGCGGGGTACAATATTGATATGATATTAAAATAATACCATTAATAAATAACATAATAAAAGACCACCACTTTTATAGAGACATAACGCCACTGTGTGGCGCCGCCATCAGTCTCCTTAGACTCGGTACTTTGTCGTCGCCGTCGACTTCGCACCTTCGCCCCATATAGTAGTGGCGCGGCGCGACGGGCCTAATGTGTAAGTGAAAAAAAAAAAAAAAAATTAAATTAATTGTTATTTTACAATATCTTCTAATATGAATAAGAGTACTTTGTATTGGTACGTTTTGTTTTTTGTTTTTTTTTTTTTAAACGGAACTGAACCTAAGTGACCGGCCTGCGGCCGGGCACCCGTCTTATTCATGTTCTAACCTAACCTAACCTATCCAAACCTTTTAAAACTAGTTTGGATTCCTTTAGACCTCAGCCCACCGGCAACTACGACTAACTAAACACTGATCTAGCTATCTGGCTTTCATCAGTGCATCAACAGCAGCATAACTAGTATTAAAATAGTAATGAGTTTTTATTAATGCATATATTCACATTAAATCTTGAATCTAAAGTCTAAAGGTGTCAAAACTAGATTTAGGTTAGGTTAGGTTAGAACATGAATACGAGGGGTGCCCGGCCACAGGCCGGGCACTTGGGTTCAGTTCAGTCAAAAATTATATATTATTTACTATTATTTATATTTGAATGAGAATGAAAAATAGCAATTATTTTGAATAGTTTTCAGAATGAGACAGACGGGTGTGGTAGGGTAAAATCTCCAATTTAAAGTTCTCTTATTGCGTATATGTTATGTGTGTTTGCATAGTAGTTTACTATAATGGTAAGCGGTTCGTGTAACGATCTTGCGCGTCTATATTTACAAGTGTGTGGGCAGTTCGTGTATTGATTATTCGATGACGGGCCCTCGTAAGAGTCCCGTATCGTTATTTTTCGTCACTACCTACCCGTACCTCCCCCCCCGTGCAGGGAGTGGGTAATTTACGCGCCTGCTGCCTTCCTTGGATGTGGTAGCAGTTTCTCAGGCTCCCTCACCGGAATCGAACCCTGATTCCCCGTTACCCGCGACAGACAATGGTAGTCGCAGAAACTCATTCCGATTACGAGACCTCGTAAGAGTCCCGTATCGTTATTTTTCGTCACTACCTACCCCCCCCTACCTCCCCCCGTGCGGGGTACAATATTGATATGATATTAAAAAAATACCATTAATAAATAACATAATAAAAGACCACCACTTTTATAGAGACATAACGCCACATAATTATAAAAAGTATAGTGTGTGGATCTAATCAACCACCACTGGCACCAGACCCTCAATGCCCTTAAATTTTACCTCGTTAAAATATTTAAAGTGTACTCATTCCGATTGCGAGACCTCGTAAGAGTCCCGTATCGTTATTTTTCGTCACTACCTACCCGTACCTCCCCCCTGTGCGGGGTACAATATTGATATGATATTAAAATAATACCATTAATAAATAACATAATAAAAGACCACCACTTTTATAGAGACATAACGCCACTGTGTGGCGCCGCCATCAGTCTCCTTAGACTCGGTACTTTGTCGTCGCCGTCGACTTCGCACCTTCGCCCCATATAGTAGTGGCGCGGCGCGACGGGCCTAATGTGTAAGTGAAAAAAAAAAAAAAAAATTAAATTAATTGTTATTTTACAATATCTTCTAATATGAATAAGAGTACTTTGTATTGGTACGTTTTGTTTTTTGTTTTTTTTTTTTTAAACGGAACTGAACCTAAGTGACCGGCCTGCGGCCGGGCACCCGTCTTATTCATGTTCTAACCTAACCTAACCTATCCAAACCTTTTAAAACTAGTTTGGATTCCTTTAGACCTCAGCCCACCGGCAACTACGACTAACTAAACACTGATCTAGCTATCTGGCTTTCATCAGTGCATCAACAGCAGCATAACTAGTATTAAAATAGTAATGAGTTTTTATTAATGCATATATTCACATTAAATCTTGAATCTAAAGTCTAAAGGTGTCAAAACTAGATTTAGGTTAGGTTAGGTTAGAACATGAATACGAGGGGTGCCCGGCCACAGGCCGGGCACTTGGGTTCAGTTCAGTCAAAAATTATATATTATTTACTATTATTTATATTTGAATGAGAATGAAAAATAGCAATTATTTTGAATAGTTTTCAGAATGAGACAGACGGGTGTGGTAGGGTAAAATCTCCAATTTAAAGTTCTCTTATTGCGTATATGTTATGTGTGTTTGCATAGTAGTTTACTATAATGGTAAGCGGTTCGTGTAACGATCTTGCGCGTCTATATTTACAAGTGTGTGGGCAGTTCGTGTATTGATTATTCGATGACGGGCCCTCGTAAGAGTCCCGTATCGTTATTTTTCGTCACTACCTACCCGTACCTCCCCCCCCGTGCAGGGAGTGGGTAATTTACGCGCCTGCTGCCTTCCTTGGATGTGGTAGCAGTTTCTCAGGCTCCCTCACCGGAATCGAACCCTGATTCCCCGTTACCCGCGACAGACAATGGTAGTCGCAGAAACTCATTCCGATTACGAGACCTCGTAAGAGTCCCGTATCGTTATTTTTCGTCACTACCTACCCCCCCCTACCTCCCCCCGTGCGGGGTACAATATTGATATGATATTAAAAAAATACCATTAATAAATAACATAATAAAAGACCACCACTTTTATAGAGACATAACGCCACATAATTATAAAAAGTATAGTGTGTGGATCTAATCAACCACCACTGGCACCAGACCCTCAATGCCCTTAAATTTTACCTCGTTAAAATATTTAAAGTGTACTCATTCCGATTGCGAGACCTCGTAAGAGTCCCGTATCGTTATTTTTCGTCACTACCTACCCGTACCTCCCCCCTGTGCGGGGTACAATATTGATATGATATTAAAATAATACCATTAATAAATAACATAATAAAAGACCACCACTTTTATAGAGACATAACGCCACTGTGTGGCGCCGCCATCAGTCTCCTTAGACTCGGTACTTTGTCGTCGCCGTCGACTTCGCACCTTCGCCCCATATAGTAGTGGCGCGGCGCGACGGGCCTAATGTGTAAGTGAAAAAAAAAAAAAAAAATTAAATTAATTGTTATTTTACAATATCTTCTAATATGAATAAGAGTACTTTGTATTGGTACGTTTTGTTTTTTGTTTTTTTTTTTTTAAACGGAACTGAACCTAAGTGACCGGCCTGCGGCCGGGCACCCGTCTTATTCATGTTCTAACCTAACCTAACCTATCCAAACCTTTTAAAACTAGTTTGGATTCCTTTAGACCTCAGCCCACCGGCAACTACGACTAACTAAACACTGATCTAGCTATCTGGCTTTCATCAGTGCATCAACAGCAGCATAACTAGTATTAAAATAGTAATGAGTTTTTATTAATGCATATATTCACATTAAATCTTGAATCTAAAGTCTAAAGGTGTCAAAACTAGATTTAGGTTAGGTTAGGTTAGAACATGAATACGAGGGGTGCCCGGCCACAGGCCGGGCACTTGGGTTCAGTTCAGTCAAAAATTATATATTATTTACTATTATTTATATTTGAATGAGAATGAAAAATAGCAATTATTTTGAATAGTTTTCAGAATGAGACAGACGGGTGTGGTAGGGTAAAATCTCCAATTTCAAGTTCTCTTATTGCGTATATGTTATGTGTGTTTGCATAGTAGTTTACTATAATGGTAAGCGGTTCGTGTAACGATCTTGCGCGTCTATATTTACAAGTGTGTGGGCAGTTCGTGTATTGATTATTCGATGACGGGACCTCGTAAGAGTCCCGTATCGTTATTTTTCGTCACTACCTACCCGTACCTCCCCCCCCGTGCAGGGAGTGGGTAATTTGCGCGCCTGCTGCCTTCCTTGGATGTGGTAGCAGTTTCTCAGGCTCCCTCACCGGAATCGAACCCTGATTCCCCGTTACCCGCGACAGACAATGGTAGTCGCAGAAACTCATTCCGATTACGAGACCTCGTAAGAGTCCCGTATCGTTATTTTTCGTCACTACCTACCCCCCCCTACCTCCCCCCGTGCGGGGTACAATATTGATATGATATTAAAAAAATACCATTAATAAATAACATAATAAAAGACCACCACTTTTATAGAGACATAACGCCACATAATTATAAAAAGTATAGTGTGTGGATCTAATCAACCACCACTGGCACCAGACCCTCAATGCCCTTTAATTTTACCTCGTTAAAATATTTAAAGTGTACTCATTCCGATTGCGAGACCTCGTAAGAGTCCCGTATCGTTATTTTTCGTCACTACCTACCCGTACCTCCCCCCTGTGCGGGGTACAATATTGATATGATATTAAAATAATACCATTAATAAATAACATAATAAAAGACCACCACTTTTATAGAGACATAACGCCACATAATTATAAAAAGTATAGTGTGTGGATCTAATCAACCACCACTGGCACCAGACCCTCAATGCCCTTAAATTTTACCTCGTTAAAATATTTAAAGTGTACTCATTCCGATTGCGAGACCTCGTAAGAGTCCCGTATCGTTATTTTTCGTCACTACCTACCCGTACCTCCCCCCTGTGCGGGGTACAATATTGATATGATATTAAAATAATACCATTAATAAATAACATAATAAAAGACCACCACTTTTATAGAGACATAACGCCACTGTGTGGCGCCGCCATCAGTCTCCTTAGACTCGGTACTTTGTCGTCGCCGTCGACTTCGCACCTTCGCCCCATATAGTAGTGGCGCGGCGCGACGGGCCTAATGTGTAAGTGAAAAAAAAAAAAAAAAATTAAATTAATTGTTATTTTACAATATCTTCTAATATGAATAAGAGTACTTTGTATTGGTACGTTTTGTTTTTTGTTTTTTTTTTTTTAAACGGAACTGAACCTAAGTGACCGGCCTGCGGCCGGGCACCCGTCTTATTCATGTTCTAACCTAACCTAACCTATCCAAACCTTTTAAAACTAGTTTGGATTCCTTTAGACCTCAGCCCACCGGCAACTACGACTAACTAAACACTGATCTAGCTATCTGGCTTTCATCAGTGCATCAACAGCAGCATAACTAGTATTAAAATAGTAATGAGTTTTTATTAATGCATATATTCACATTAAATCTTGAATCTAAAGTCTAAAGGTGTCAAAACTAGATTTAGGTTAGGTTAGGTTAGAACATGAATACGAGGGGTGCCCGGCCACAGGCCGGGCACTTGGGTTCAGTTCAGTCAAAAATTATATATTATTTACTATTATTTATATTTGAATGAGAATGAAAAATAGCAATTATTTTGAATAGTTTTCAGAATGAGACAGACGGGTGTGGTAGGGTAAAATCTCCAATTTAAAGTTCTCTTATTGCGTATATGTTATGTGTGTTTGCATAGTAGTTTACTATAATGGTAAGCGGTTCGTGTAACGATCTTGCGCGTCTATATTTACAAGTGTGTGGGCAGTTCGTGTATTGATTATTCGATGACGGGACCTCGTAAGAGTCCCGTATCGTTATTTTTCGTCACTACCTACCCGTACCTCCCCCCCCGTGCAGGGAGTGGGTAATTTGCGCGCCTGCTGCCTTCCTTGGATGTGGTAGCAGTTTCTCAGGCTCCCTCACCGGAATCGAACCCTGATTCCCCGTTACCCGCGACAGACAATGGTAGTCGCAGAAACTCATTCCGATTACGAGACCTCGTAAGAGTCCCGTATCGTTATTTTTCGTCACTACCTACCCCCCCCTACCTCCCCCCGTGCGGGGTACAATATTGATATGATATTAAAAAAATACCATTAATAAATAACATAATAAAAGACCACCACTTTTATAGAGACATAACGCCACATAATTATAAAAAGTATAGTGTGTGGATCTAATCAACCACCACTGGCACCAGACCCTCAATGCCCTTTAATTTTACCTCGTTAAAATATTTAAAGTGTACTCATTCCGATTGCGAGACCTCGTAAGAGTCCCGTATCGTTATTTTTCGTCACTACCTACCCGTACCTCCCCCCTGTGCGGGGTACAATATTGATATGATATTAAAATAATACCATTAATAAATAACATAATAAAAGACCACCACTTTTATAGAGACATAACGCCACATAATTATAAAAAGTATAGTGTGTGGATCTAATCAACCACCACTGGCACCAGACCCTCAATGCCCTTAAATTTTACCTCGTTAAAATATTTAAAGTGTACTCATTCCGATTGCGAGACCTCGTAAGAGTCCCGTATCGTTATTTTTCGTCACTACCTACCCGTACCTCCCCCCTGTGCGGGGTACAATATTGATATGATATTAAAATAATACCATTAATAAATAACATAATAAAAGACCACCACTTTTATAGAGACATAACGCCACTGTGTGGCGCCGCCATCAGTCTCCTTAGACTCGGTACTTTGTCGTCGCCGTCGACTTCGCACCTTCGCCCCATATAGTAGTGGCGCGGCGCGACGGGCCTAATGTGTAAGTGAAAAAAAAAAAAAAAAATTAAATTAATTGTTATTTTACAATATCTTCTAATATGAATAAGAGTACTTTGTATTGGTACGTTTTGTTTTTTGTTTTTTTTTTTTTAAACGGAACTGAACCTAAGTGACCGGCCTGCGGCCGGGCACCCGTCTTATTCATGTTCTAACCTAACCTAACCTATCCAAACCTTTTAAAACTAGTTTGGATTCCTTTAGACCTCAGCCCACCGGCAACTACGACTAACTAAACACTGATCTAGCTATCTGGCTTTCATCAGTGCATCAACAGCAGCATAACTAGTATTAAAATAGTAATGAGTTTTTATTAATGCATATATTCACATTAAATCTTGAATCTAAAGTCTAAAGGTGTCAAAACTAGATTTAGGTTAGGTTAGGTTAGAACATGAATACGAGGGGTGCCCGGCCACAGGCCGGGCACTTGGGTTCAGTTCAGTCAAAAATTATATATTATTTACTATTATTTATATTTGAATGAGAATGAAAAATAGCAATTATTTTGAATAGTTTTCAGAATGAGACAGACGGGTGTGGTAGGGTAAAATCTCCAATTTAAAGTTCCCTTATTGCGTATATGTTATGTGTGTTTGCATAGTAGTTTACTATAATGGTAAGCGGTTCGTGTAACGATCTTGCGCGTCTATATTTACAAGTGTGTGGGCAGTTCGTGTATTGATTATTCGATGACGGGCCCTCGTAAGAGTCCCGTATCGTTATTTTTCGTCACTACCTACCCGTACCTCCCCCCCCGTGCAGGGAGTGGGTAATTTGCGCGCCTGCTGCCTTCCTTGGATGTGGTAGCAGTTTCTCAGGCTCCCTCACCGGAATCGAACCCTGATTCCCCGTTACCCGCGACAGACAATGGTAGTCGCAGAAACTCATTCCGATTACGAGACCTCGTAAGAGTCCCGTATCGTTATTTTTCGTCACTACCTACCCCCCCCTACCTCCCCCCGTGCGGGGTACAATATTGATATGATATTAAAAAAATACCATTAATAAATAACATAATAAAAGACCACATTATATATTATATATTATTTACTATTATTTATATTTGAATGAGAATGAAAAATAGCAATTATTTTGAATAGTTTTCAGAATGAGACAGACGGGTGTGGTAGGGTAAAATCTCCAATTTAAAGTTCTCTTATTGCGTATATGTTATGTGTGTTTGCATAGTAGTTTACTATAATGGTAAGCGGTTCGTGTAACGATCTTGCGCGTCTATATTTACAAGTGTGTGGGCAGTTCGTGTATTGATTATTCGATGACGGGCCCTCGTAAGAGTCCCGTATCGTTATTTTTCGTCACTACCTACCCGTACCTCCCCCCCGTGCAGGGAGTGGGTAATTTACGCGCCTGCTGCCTTCCTTGGATGTGGTAGCAGTTTCTCAGGCTCCCTCACCGGAATCGAACCCTGATTCCCCGTTACCCGCGACAGACAATGGTAGTCGCAGAAACTCATTCCGATTACGAGACCTCGTAAGAGTCCCGTATCGTTATTTTTCGTCACTACCTACCCGTACCTCCCCCCCCGTGCAGGGAGTGGGTAATTTACGCGCCTGCTGCCTTCCTTGGATGTGGTAGCAGTTTCTCAGGCTCCCTCACCGGAATCGAACCCTGATTCCCCGTTACCCGCGACAGACAATGGTAGTCGCAGAAACTCATTCCGATTACGAGACCTCGTAAGAGTCCCGTATCGTTATTTTTCGTCACTACCTACCCCCCCTACCTCCCCCCGTGCGGGGTACAATATTGATATGATATTAAAAAAATACCATTAATAAATAACATAATAAAAGACCACCACTTTTATAGAGACATAACGCCACATAATTATAAAAAGTATAGTGTGTGGATCTAATCAACCACCACTGGCACCAGACCCTCAATGCCCTTAAATTTTACCTCGTTAAAATATTTAAAGTGTACTCATTCCGATTGCGAGACCTCGTAAGAGTCCCGTATCGTTATTTTTCGTCACTACCTACCCGTACCTCCCCCCTGTGCGGGGTACAATATTGATATGATATTAAAATAATACCATTAATAAATAACATAATAAAAGACCACCACTTTTATAGAGACATAACGCCACTGTGTGGCGCCGCCATCAGTCTCCTTAGACTCGGTACTTTGTCGTCGCCGTCGACTTCGCACCTTCGCCCCATATAGTAGTGGCGCGGCGCGACGGGCCTAATGTGTAAGTGAAAAAAAAAAAAAAAAATTAAATTAATTGTTATTTTACAATATCTTCTAATATGAATAAGAGTACTTTGTATTGGTACGTTTTGTTTTTTGTTTTTTTTTTTTTAAACGGAACTGAACCTAAGTGACCGGCCTGCGGCCGGGCACCCGTCTTATTCATGTTCTAACCTAACCTAACCTATCCAAACCTTTTAAAACTAGTTTGGATTCCTTTAGACCTCAGCCCACCGGCAACTACGACTAACTAAACACTGATCTAGCTATCTGGCTTTCATCAGTGCATCAACAGCAGCATAACTAGTATTAAAATAGTAATGAGTTTTTATTAATGCATATATTCACATTAAATCTTGAATCTAAAGTCTAAAGGTGTCAAAACTAGATTTAGGTTAGGTTAGGTTAGAACATGAATACGAGGGGTGCCCGGCCACAGGCCGGGCACTTGGGTTCAGTTCAGTCAAAAATTATATATTATTTACTATTATTTATATTTGAATGAGAATGAAAAATAGCAATTATTTTGAATAGTTTTCAGAATGAGACAGACGGGTGTGGTAGGGTAAAATCTCCAATTTAAAGTTCTCTTATTGCGTATATGTTATGTGTGTTTGCATAGTAGTTTACTATAATGGTAAGCGGTTCGTGTAACGATCTTGCGCGTCTATATTTACAAGTGTGTGGGCAGTTCGTGTATTGATTATTCGATGACGGGCCCTCGTAAGAGTCCCGTATCGTTATTTTTCGTCACTACCTACCCGTACCTCCCCCCCCGTGCAGGGAGTGGGTAATTTACGCGCCTGCTGCCTTCCTTGGATGTGGTAGCAGTTTCTCAGGCTCCCTCACCGGAATCGAACCCTGATTCCCCGTTACCCGCGACAGACAATGGTAGTCGCAGAAACTCATTCCGATTACGAGACCTCGTAAGAGTCCCGTATCGTTATTTTTCGTCACTACCTACCCCCCCCTACCTCCCCCCGTGCGGGGTACAATATTGATATGATATTAAAAAAATACCATTAATAAATAACATAATAAAAGACCACCACTTTTATAGAGACATAACGCCACATAATTATAAAAAGTATAGTGTGTGGATCTAATCAACCACCACTGGCACCAGACCCTCAATGCCCTTAAATTTTACCTCGTTAAAATATTTAAAGTGTACTCATTCCGATTGCGAGACCTCGTAAGAGTCCCGTATCGTTATTTTTCGTCACTACCTACCCGTACCTCCCCCCTGTGCGGGGTACAATATTGATATGATATTAAAATAATACCATTAATAAATAACATAATAAAAGACCACCACTTTTATAGAGACATAACGCCACTGTGTGGCGCCGCCATCAGTCTCCTTAGACTCGGTACTTTGTCGTCGCCGTCGACTTCGCACCTTCGCCCCATATAGTAGTGGCGCGGCGCGACGGGCCTAATGTGTAAGTGAAAAAAAAAAAAAAAAAATTAAATTAATTGTTATTTTACAATATCTTCTAATATGAATAAGAGTACTTTGTATTGGTACGTTTTGTTTTTTGTTTTTTTTTTTTTAAACGGAACTGAACCTAAGTGACCGGCCTGCGGCCGGGCACCCGTCTTATTCATGTTCTAACCTAACCTAACCTATCCAAACCTTTTAAAACTAGTTTGGATTCCTTTAGACCTCAGCCCACCGGCAACTACGACTAACTAAACACTGATCTAGCTATCTGGCTTTCATCAGTGCATCAACAGCAGCATAACTAGTATTAAAATAGTAATGAGTTTTTATTAATGCATATATTCACATTAAATCTTGAATCTAAAGTCTAAAGGTGTCAAAACTAGATTTAGGTTAGGTTAGGTTAGAACATGAATACGAGGGGTGCCCGGCCACAGGCCGGGCACTTGGGTTCAGTTCAGTCAAAAATTATATATTATTTACTATTATTTATATTTGAATGAGAATGAAAAATAGCAATTATTTTGAATAGTTTTCAGAATGAGACAGACGGGTGTGGTAGGGTAAAATCTCCAATTTAAAGTTCTCTTATTGCGTATATGTTATGTGTGTTTGCATAGTAGTTTACTATAATGGTAAGCGGTTCGTGTAACGATCTTGCGCGTCTATATTTACAAGTGTGTGGGCAGTTCGTGTATTGATTATTCGATGACGGGCCCTCGTAAGAGTCCCGTATCGTTATTTTTCGTCACTACCTACCCGTACCTCCCCCCCCGTGCAGGGAGTGGGTAATTTACGCGCCTGCTGCCTTCCTTGGATGTGGTAGCAGTTTCTCAGGCTCCCTCACCGGAATCGAACCCTGATTCCCCGTTACCCGCGACAGACAATGGTAGTCGCAGAAACTCATTCCGATTACGAGACCTCGTAAGAGTCCCGTATCGTTATTTTTCGTCACTACCTACCCCCCCTACCTCCCCCCGTGCGGGGTACAATATTGATATGATATTAAAAAAATACCATTAATAAATAACATAATAAAAGACCACCACTTTTATAGAGACATAACGCCACATAATTATAAAAAGTATAGTGTGTGGATCTAATCAACCACCACTGGCACCAGACCCTCAATGCCCTTAAATTTTACCTCGTTAAAATATTTAAAGTGTACTCATTCCGATTGCGAGACCTCGTAAGAGTCCCGTATCGTTATTTTTCGTCACTACCTACCCGTACCTCCCCCCTGTGCGGGGTACAATATTGATATGATATTAAAATAATACCATTAATAAATAACATAATAAAAGACCACCACTTTTATAGAGACATAACGCCACTGTGTGGCGCCGCCATCAGTCTCCTTAGACTCGGTACTTTGTCGTCGCCGTCGACTTCGCACCTTCGCCCCATATAGTAGTGGCGCGGCGCGACGGGCCTAATGTGTAAGTGAAAAAAAAAAAAAAAAATTAAATTAATTGTTATTTTACAATATCTTCTAATATGAATAAGAGTACTTTGTATTGGTACGTTTTGTTTTTTGTTTTTTTTTTTTAAACGGAACTGAACCTAAGTGACCGGCCTGCGGCCGGGCACCCGTCTTATTCATGTTCTAACCTAACCTAACCTATCCAAACCTTTTAAAACTAGTTTGGATTCCTTTAGACCTCAGCCCACCGGCAACTACGACTAACTAAACACTGATCTAGCTATCTGGCTTTCATCAGTGCATCAACAGCAGCATAACTAGTATTAAAATAGTAATGAGTTTTTATTAATGCATATATTCACATTAAATCTTGAATCTAAAGTCTAAAGGTGTCAAAACTAGATTTAGGTTAGGTTAGGTTAGAACATGAATACGAGGGGTGCCCGGCCACAGGCCGGGCACTTGGGTTCAGTTCAGTCAAAAATTATATATTATTTACTATTATTTATATTTGAATGAGAATGAAAAATAGCAATTATTTTGAATAGTTTTCAGAATGAGACAGACGGGTGTGGTAGGGTAAAATCTCCAATTTAAAGTTCTCTTATTGCGTATATGTTATGTGTGTTTGCATAGTAGTTTACTATAATGGTAAGCGGTTCGTGTAACGATCTTGCGCGTCTATATTTACAAGTGTGTGGGCAGTTCGTGTATTGATTATTCGATGACGGGACCTCGTAAGAGTCCCGTATCGTTATTTTTCGTCACTACCTACCCGTACCTCCCCCCCCGTGCAGGGAGTGGGTAATTTGCGCGCCTGCTGCCTTCCTTGGATGTGGTAGCAGTTTCTCAGGCTCCCTCACCGGAATCGAACCCTGATTCCCCGTTACCCGCGACAAACAATGGTAGTCGCAGAAACTCATTCCGATTACGAGACCTCGTAAGAGTCCCGTATCGTTATTTTTCGTCACTACCTACCCCCCTACCTCCCCCCGTGCGGGGTACAATATTGATATGATATTAAAAAAATACCATTAATAAATAACATAATAAAAGACCACCACTTTTATAGAGACATAACGCCACATAATTATAAAAAGTATAGTGTGTGGATCTAATCAACCACCACTGGCACCAGACCCTCAATGCCCTTTAATTTTACCTCGTTAAAATATTTAAAGTGTACTCATTCCGATTGCGAGACCTCGTAAGAGTCCCGTATCGTTATTTTTCGTCACTACCTACCCGTACCTCCCCCCTGTGCGGGGTACAAT